>NW_019213089.1:0-44115 GCF_002532875.2 Varroa jacobsoni | reverse complement strand
GTAAAATGCTACTTGATTTTTGGGCGTGTTAACTCGTCATGCTAAAGTGGGCAACGCTGTGGTTTCGATTCATACTTATTAAGAACCAGCAGTTACAGTATTAGCTGTGGGCGTAAAAAGGAGTGGCTCATAAGCATTGCTTTATACGATTTAACATACAAATTTGGCAATCACAGTAATTGTAAATATATAAAACGCCGTATGCGCTCAGTCCTTTCGCGTGCGGCCATGCGCCCACATCGATATAGTATCAACGAGACGCACACCCATATCATTTACGTCAGCGACGAACCAAGCGTCCAGAAAATGTCTTGTCCAACGCTACCACCATTAGAAAAAGCTTCAACGAGGCCGGCAGAAGAAACGCAAACATTAACAGCAAATCAATAACAGACAGCAGGCGAAATAACAGCAGCAGCAGCAACTGTACGGGCGTAAATTGCATTTTAGCGTACAGTCGCTCGATCGCCTTACACAGGCGCGCATGCTTTCCTCCGTTAACTGTTTAGTACGCCCACCGGAAGAGCGTTGCGTACAAAATGCGGCTCAGCTATAGAACAGATCGAAACAGATGCGAATGACAAAAAACGAGCCGCCAGACGAGGCGTCGCCAAACTTTTGAGCCATTTACCTGATAAAGAGAGCAGAAAAACAAACTATGGCCACAACATCAACGTCACCTTCAAGGCGATTAACGTCCACTGCCGCGCGAACTGTGTCATACTCGACGAGAGTGCGACACACCGAAAGAGTGAGTCCGATGGAGAATTGGCGGACGCTCGAAAACAATATGTACATTTATTCTTGTTAATAAGCATTAACTACTGTAGCGAGAGTAAACACTTAGAATAGTTATACACCTTATACGACACGTGGCCTTTTCGTCGTAGCAGAATTAGCAATAGTCGTACCGACTACATATAAGAAGACAACATGCTGATGATCGAATCCGATACAAACGCACTACCACCAGTAGCCGTATTACCGTAGCGATCTACAGCGATGCAAACGAATAACTTTTAAATCAAAATCACCATAGACCACAAGGGCAACAAGCCAGGCTCATACATATATCTGCATATGTACACGTACAGCCGCTGTTACGTCAAATGCGACAAATCAACCGAAAACCACTTTATGCTTTTTCTTGTACGCAACCGATGGCGCGCCATCGTAGTCACTACACGAAACTGCACACAAACGAACGGCTACAAGCAAACAGTCTAATGCATGCGCCAGGGAGAAGATGAAACAATCACGACCGCGACGAGATGCCAGCTGCAGCTCTTATTCCTGTCACGGTTAACTTGTACAGTCGCTGTTACTCTTTCCATTATTATTATTACCGCTATAATGCCGAACAAACGAAACGACTCAAGCGCGCTGAGTACGTTATAGTAGAGAACGATTAAAGAAAAAGACGAATGCAAAGAAACTGTTTTTCATATGAAATAGTGACTATGATAAAAGTCGCTGTCGCTGTTAGCGAGACTAGTTTACCAACACTTTATAATAGCGTAACGATGCTTGGAACAAGCTACAATGTCACTATATAACAATACAACAACATATGATATATAGAGTGTCTGCAATCATTTGAGTAATAAAAATGTTTGTGTGACGTAGATAACTTGTAGATGACTTCAACAACGAGGCGAGTGTATTGTCGACTATATTAAGTAGGTAAACATAAAATACTGGACAAACTAAAAATAAGACAATATGTTGTCGATGCTGCAGCATAGATACGTAGGTTCGAAAATATCATATCGATGGCTGAACAGAATCGGTACACACGGTTCCTTCTAGGTGTATCTGTGGCTGAATGTGTAAAGAAGCCGCACTACGTGACTGCGCTTACCATGCTTACTGGAGCAGCATCCGTCAAGCTCGTACTTCGCCATGTTGATGATAGTTACGTCGACTATTTCGGCGTATTACGCAAATGGCTGCTGCCGCGTTATCAATTGCTTTGTTGTTCACTTTACCGAAGAAAAAGACTTCTGTTCATATCGCCTACCAGCCAATAATTCTTCCTGTGTCTGCCAGCCTTTTGACTGGGCGGATGCTCGATAGCCTCTCGAAATACTCTCAGTACTTCGGACTTATTGCTAACGACACCAATACTACTATTGCCGAACACTGCCACGCCGGTTGTGTGACACTGCTCGCTCGATATTTGCCCAGTCTGACCAGGTACGGAAAACAGGACTGTACGTTGCCACGATGAAGTCAGCATCCGTCGGGGTACAATTAAGCCGTGAAGAAACAGCACGAAGATAACGAGACACGACAGCATGCGACAATACCACATGAAAAACGACGGCGACAACAGCAACAAGAACAAAAACAGCAGTGACAATACAGAAAGAGAGCGCAACATGGAATACAGACTAATTGACACCTTTCTCCACATTCTTGGGGTGGGCCGCATGAACAATAACCCTCGCTACAACAGTAATAGCAATATTATAATTAATATAATAATCATAATAATAAAGAAACGAATATACAGTTGACGATTTTCGCGTCTTTTTGACTCGAACGTCAGCAGCATAATCGGCAGTGACCAGCAATGGCAGCTGCTGCTGCTGCTGCGCGACATAACACAGTAGCTGCACTCGGAGGGCACAGACTACCAGCCTCGTCTAGGACTCGCTACTAAATGCTATATTATCTCTTATTATTCTGTGAGTTTGTACGTGTATCTACAACGGGAGCATACCAGCTGCCTCCGGGAGCGCGCTGAGTGGGCCAAACACCGTTTAGGTCTTCTATTTTCTTGCTCGTCAACGAGTTCACTTGTCGGTAGTAACTGAGCGACCGAGTGCCATCGTTGCTTCGTTTATCGCAGTCAGACTCACAACAGTTTCATCGCCCTGTGTTGCGACTCCCGCTACGCTTCGTTCACCGAACCTGCCTCACGGTATCTATCCTCTGCCATGATCACCGATGAACTGGGTCTAACTCGCCTTCGATTGGACAACTACGCTGGCACTGGCGAACTCACAGTCACTCACTGACTCAGTTCGTCTAATAACTAGACCGCCGAGCTTTTATGCAAGACATGTCATATTGTACAACAATTTTAGTTACTGGAGCTCCGTCGATTGACTGTACCCCGTTATTTTCTATTTGCTTCCTTGCTATTTAGCTACCGCAGCACCAGCGAGCTTCTTTCGTTCGACGTTAATACGACGGTGGAGATGAGGGCTACAGGGCTACGTTATTACGCGATATTTGGGTGGTTGCTGTGTCTGCTATCATGCTCTGCTCTTCAATGCAAACAGATGCTTGATAAAGAAAGATATACTCACTAATAAATGCGCTGACTCGATTCTTTCTCAGCCTTTCGGTGGCTTGGCTACCTACCTCACAATACTGTGCATACAGATAGCACACGAACCGGCCGCAGGCGGGTCATGCCCCAAAAAGTGGTACGATATTGAATACACATATCGCAGTGCGGAGATGGTCAGGTAAAGATGGCAACTGAGTTTGCTGGAGGAGCAATCAGTCGCTCGGAGAGTCCGAGTGGTCTATCTAGCCATCATTATCCAGTGAACACTGTATCAAAGAGAACAGACAAGATCAGAGGCCGGAGCCAGACAGCGAATAGTGGCGGCGCTGGTGCCGCGCCCGCCGCTCAAGAGAGAAGGAACGAAAATGGTGGCCGGCCGCGTTACGGTTACAGTTCGGCCAGAGGGCGCGGTTCGTCTCGAAAGGTTACGACCACGATAACTAATACAGCTATAACTCCCTAGCGCTACGCCAGCTTCTAACCGGCATTCGGTTGGACTAGAACATGAATGATACTAAGCTACTGACACACTGAATTACACCGAAGTTACGTTGCGTACCAATCTAACGCACATCCTTCTACAGTGACAAAAGCAGCTGTACCGCACGGCAGGCTTGTGTTCCTGTCGCACCGCCTAGCAGCTAAGTACCGATCAACTGGTCTTCAGTTTGCGCAACAAGTACCTCTCTGTGGCGGTAGCAAAGCGCAATCCGAAGTATTGCAACTACTATTACAGGAGGAATTCTATTCCGGATGCGCGATTCACCAAAAGCTAAGTCGCTGTCAGCTTGAAAAGCGACACCGCCCGCCCCTGACTCTACGGCACACCACTGCAAATCTATTGCTGAATTATCGTCGATGCCCGGTGAAACCTTAACGAAGCGAGCTCGACACAAGCCACAGACACAATGGCAGTTGGCCACAGCAATAGTAACAGCACTTGAACTAGTACTAGTTGCCGTCAGAGAAAGAGCGCCACAAGCGCCTATCGCGGCAACAGCATCGTTGCCGGCGCGGCAGCTACCATCAGCTGCTCAGTTCAACGGGAACAACCGGAGTGCGGCCAGCGCCGCGCCCGACGTAGATGACACCGGCGTAGAGCCATACGTTGACGACAGGGGAGCCGGTACCGACGGAAAAGTAGCGGCAGCAGAAGCGGTCAAAGCTGGTTACGCCAGCGACGGGGTCGCGCTGCCGACGTCAACTCCATTGGTACAGCATCAAGCAATAGACGTAATGTGCAGTGAAGCTAACGCTGCTCTACTAATCAGGCGACTCTGGCGCGAAAGGGTTAATTCTGTTACTGCTGCCAGCATTGACGCTGGTAAAAGAAAATTAAGAAAAGGAGAGCAAAGCAAGTAAGAAGGGAAGATAAGCTAAGAGAGTGTTTTTTTGCGGCTGAACTCGAAGAACACAACGCGAACACGATGACACTAGGATTACGGTAGAGATGGGTCGGACGCCGTTGCTATTGCTGTTGGACAGACAAGTGGACGAATGGCAGAACAGGCAGAATAATGATTGTAGTTGTTATCGAGAATGACGCCGGCGATGACGACGGTCGAAACGTCACTTGTGCTGCTCCCTAGCGGCATACGCTGGAAACAACTGCGTTACGAACATTGCAAAGAAAGGGAGACAGCTGGACGACCACGAGCGATCATGAAAATGATGGAGATGCTGGTTGGTGAGGGGGACGATGCGAGTCGCAGTAGAATGAGGGTGGAAAACGGGCATCAGCTGAAAACGAGTGGAGAACGCTGAGTGGAATTACTGATTGTAGCAATATTGTACAAGCCGTAGCGATGGGGTCATTGGTCGCGACACCTGGACTGCACAGCACGGATATAATAGGTGATCCAGAAGAGGCAGAAATGTAGAGAAATGGATGAGTTATCTCTTTGTGTCTTTTTTTTTTCTTTAACCGTTCTTTTTTTGGCTTACTTCGTTGAGGTGATGACAGTGATGGTAATCCTTTCCCTAGATAATAAGAAGTGCGTGGGGTAATGCTGATATTGTAACAAGAAAGTTCAGATTCTAGTGTTGATATTCGAGAAACTATCTGTAATACAATATCTGGAATGTTAGAATGCATAAGTTATAGCCACATAGCGAAATCGTGCGGAAAACGTTTGATAAATTTACAACTAGAAATAACTTGACGTCTTGAAGTAACTTACAGTGCATTAATTCAGTAATCGAGCAGGGCAGGTATCCAAGTTAAGGGTTAGTGAATGGTCTTTTCTAGCAAATCGTGCGCTTTGGTTAGACGTCACTGTCCAGTTTCGGCGTATGGTTTTCCTCATCTTGTTGGCTAGATGGAAAGTTGCTTCTAGAGATCGACAAATCCTTCACTATGATTACACGATCACCGATCACGCCCGCTTTAAAGATTCCTGACTACAGGAACAAGTCATATACAGACGTCTCGAGTTATACTCCGTACAATACCCTTCTTGCTTGACTTGTTGTTGGACTTCATGATTTGTTTTTGCTCATTCTATCTATCAAACTGTCAGTTTTAATGGTCTCAGCATTGATTTGTCCGTTGTTATTTTGTTCATCAATTTTTTCATTTTGCCCTCAAATAATATCTTGTCGCCTTCTCCCAATCGATACGAAGTCGAGCACTTCTCTGCAACGCTAAGCTATTTGTCACTCACAAAGAAGAAATCGACCCAGTCCGTGCAACTCTGTGACAATCACGAGACCACCCTTTCCGCTAAAGCTATGCCCTCTGCGGCTCATTACCGCTGATTCCGCCGCCATTGACGCCCCTACTGCAGTTAGTGCAAGTATTTTTGGGGGTAAAAAAAGTATCGTGAGGCTAACTCGAAGATATACATCCGCACACAGCTCAATTACCAGCTGCAGGACACGCACAGGACCATCGTAGAACTCTGGCTCGGTCTGACCTAGCCTTGGTTGAGCTAGACCAGGGCTTTTTCTTGTCAAGTCGATAATTGTACTCAGCAACACTGCGGCCTTCTGTTGTGTTATATCAGGACCAACATACAGCGAAAAACTTGCCACGATCGCACAAAGCAACTTGGGCGGGTCCCGCTCCGACCCAACGGTAGTCGTCTGAACGAACGAGCGACCGAGCGATCAGCAGAACTGCAAACTGCGAATTGCTGCTACGGGCCTTCCCTAATGGTGGAAATAGCCGTTGTGGTCGCTGGTAAAAGTGCAACTATTGGCAGCTCGCTCGCGCATTCCCGCGCTCACAAACGTTAGTGTTGGCGCTGCCGCCGCTGGCGCCGCCATCGCACACCGACTATGACCTCCTCCTCGCAATCGACACGCACCAAGCTACTGCTGGCGCTCCTACTACCTGCTAGGCGCTTACTGCTACTTACTGGCTTATTTTCTGGAAAATCAACCCTGAGTTAGCTGCTAGCCAAAGTTGTAAGTAAACGGGCCCGAGAAGCCCAGGGCACGTGTTGCTCGGACGACCAAGAAGACTCTAAGTACATCCCTTCACCATCTTTTTCTACCCCAAAGCGAGGCTAATGGTTCAATTACCTCGCGTCTTCGTGGCTACAAGAGCCTGCCTAGACATCCAGCAACAGCCGGACCTTAGCGGACTCAGGCTATCTGGGCCTAAGCTAAGATGAGTTCGATCGGACTGGGTCGAGGGCTTCGCGCTCGCTAAACAGCCGCCAAGCTCGAAACTTGAATTGAGTGACTGTTGATTCGGTTTACTGGGTTCGCATCGCTGGGACTCTCAGCATGAGGCTAGGTCTGAATAAAGCCACGCAGCTCAGAAGGAGGGAAAGAGAACTAGAGAGGGGAAGTCAAAAGGGAAAACGAGGTTATCAAGGCCACAGTTTGCTACCAACAGCAGTAGGATCAATGGAAACGCTAAGCGCGTTAACGTTCGACGAAGACTATAAAAACCGATGAGAAACGAAATCGACGAAAAAGCGGTATGGTTAAAGCAAAAAGATTTTGTCCAAAACACTATAAATCTGCTAGATAGGTCTCTTCCGCGTGTCCGATCGATGAAAGGAACCCACAATCGAAAACAACAACCTTGCCAACCAAGTCATAGTTTACTAAGCGGAATCAAAACTGAGCTATTGCTACGTCAGTCAAGCTCGGAGAGCTTTCAGTTAGCTCTGTTGCCAAATGGTAGGTTTGTCTATATTTGCTGTTGGCGTTCCTCTCAACGATGGCAATTGCGTTCGGTTCCTACTCAGAGGATCTACATCTCTAGAACAGATGGCAAAACGGCCTCGTCTACCTAAAAGGTGGTACAATATAAATGAAATCATAATCCAGTACAGCTCCTTTTTCTTATCCTACTTTGCCGTGTGTATGCGGATGAAACCGAAACACATTGCTTAGAAATTGGCGTAAATATAACGGACACCGAATATCTCTATTGTGGCGTAGGGGTTAAAAAACGAATTACCAGAATGTCGTTTACAGATGAACGAGTAAAGTTTGACGGAAATTTTCTGTTTTAATAGGTGAACGATAATTATCTCTCTCTCACAGTAGATTGCTTTACCCCAATGGAGTGGTGGTTATGAACTGGCAGCACGAGTAATATCGATTATAGTCCAAACGACTTACTGCTTTATGCGAAATCAACTCTGATGGTGATGCTGTCAGTTTCACGATTGGTGAGTTCTCCACTGCTTTATGGGCAGCTGCTCTAAAGCCGTCCAACTGAGCGCGCTGAGCGGTTTGCTGGTTGCAGACGGACTCTTCATTCTTCACCATTGCTGTAGTCACCACTATTGTCAATTGTTACGACAGCGCGAGCAGACTCTAGTCGTCTGCAGGACAACAGGTACTCACGCAACAACTTACCATACCTACCATTTGAATCTTCTGGTCTTATGGACCGTGCCGACGACTCTCTTGCCTACGCTAACCTTTCTGCGTGAGATATTAATGCGCAAAGGTTCCCGCCCGAACTCACGTTCAACAACACACCAACACCCGCAGTTATAATTATAGTCGTAGTCTTCAATATGAATAGTCGCCTTTGCAGCAGTACAATTGTAAAGCTGAACTCAACAACGGTTTGTGCCGCGTATGCGCCCATAGGCGCCTGCGCGTTCGAGTGCCGTTAGAGCGCGAGCGAACAGGGCTCTCGCAAGAAGTACTCATCATTACTGTGTGCAGCTCATTCAGTAGCTGTTCGACAAGCCCTAAGTTAGTCTGCTTACTGCTTCCTCAACGGGTGGAACCTTCGTGATGGTTGTTGTGAAGTCACAGGAGGGGCACATGTGTAGCAATGTCGTGGCGCCGGCGATATCCGCGAAGTGATGTTCGTTGCCTGTGCATTTGTAGGCACGTTGTTGAAAGGAGCTCTCGTAGGTGGGACCCACAGGGAGCGAACGCATGTTCCGAATATAGTTGACGCTTACCGTTCCTACTAGAACCAGCCAGCGAACAGAAGGGCTGCAACCTGGCCTGCTGCGGCTGACTGGGCAGGGCAGGGTAGATTAAGACGGGGCAAACTGCCACAGAAACAACACCGAATCTCCAACCGCTGTCATAATTATATTACCATCGCTGCTATGGTGACGAGGACAAGAAAAACGGTTTGCGAATCGACAATGCTACTGGTAGCGCCCGTCGGTGAGGAGAGACCCGGTTATTGACTGTACGTACACGCACACGAAGGCACTCAAACAAGTGCGCGAAGATGAAGCTAATAGATGACCAAGCGCGACGTAGTCACAGATACGCGGACAAAGATGCGGAACAACAACGCTGTAAGCAAAGGGAGATTAGTATACGAAGGCCTAGCTGGGTGACGCTTATCCTGATAAGCTGTGTTCTTATAGGCTCGAACATTTTCAACGTGGAACAACAATAACGGAATTTATGCAACACAAGAAGTATTGTATTACCTAGAAACCTGACTTACGTATGTTTATAACGTAAATAGCGTATCCGTGAATTCCATGGTCCTTGTAATATTAATGCCCAAATGTGTTGAATAAACTTTGTTTGCAGACAACTAGCTTTTGATCTTATCATTTTAGATTAGAAATTTTAAAGACTCTTGTTTAAGATCGACTTGTTTAAGAAAATATTGGTAAAAATTATCAGAGCTATAATGAGGAAAGTAGAGCACAACACTAGTATACAATTAAGTTTGATTAAAGTAACGGTGGATGGATCTCGTCTAATCTTTGAATATAGCTACGATCAGTCATCTTCCTTAGCTATATATGTCTATATAATTATTTAATTTGCATTAAATCTCGGTAATTATAAATATAATTTCGCAATCTAATAACTTTTTCAGTTCGCTAAAAGATCAGCTTATAGTCATCAGTACGACTACAACAATAGAGCTAAACATGCATCGATTTAAGTGCATGTTTGACATAACTACTAGGACAATAAATCGATACAAGTGTCGGTAATGGCTTTCCGCCAAAATGTACTCATCACCGAAAGCATTGATTCGTATTGGCGCGTCGGAGTGACGCATTCAGAAACCACTCTAGCTACTTTTGGCGCCAAAACTTAACAGACGTCCATCCATGCCGCGAATCAGTATACCATAACAGTAACTCTACGCCCGGTAGCTTAAACGTGCGATGTCACAGCGATACTGCTGAAACTGTACTATCTCAAACAGCAGTAAACTTTAACATGATAGCCGAACTCTAGCTCAGTATCTAACGGAATGAACGTTAAGAGAAGAACACCGTTGTATGTTTTTGTTTGATGATTTTTCACCTTTTTATTATCAAACCTGCTAGTGGCACATACATTTTTCGTTATGTGTGATGATTTTTTTCGTTATATACATTACTATGTTATTTACAATGACTACATTACTTTTCAACGATGAATGAAATGTATACATTAAGAGAGACGCCTCACGAAGGATGAAGTTATGCGAAAATGTTAAAGTATGCTAATGACCTAGATGTCGTCGTCACTTTTTTTCATCTAACCTGGCATAGATGAGCAACATGTTGTCATTTTTACTTTACAAAAGTCACATGATTGGATGCGGTGATGGGTTGATCGATGAAGATTGATGATCGTATGAGGATGAAGATGAAAGCTGACAGGTGAAATGGATGCTTATTGTGTCGTGAGATCATTCGAGTGATGCTCTTCGATCGCTTCTGTCTTATAGTCGGATTCCATCTGGTGTTAAGAAATTTTAGGCTTTCTTGGGCGCAGCTGCCTTCTTCGCGGCCGCGGGTTTCTTGGCCTTGGGCTTGGCGGCGGCCTTGGGCTTAGCAGCGGCCTTGGGCTTTTTGGGGGTGGTGGCCTTAGGCTTTTTGGGAGTGGTGGCCTTCTTGGGCTTGGGGGCACCGGCCTTCTTGGGAGTCTTGACCTTCTTCTCGCCGGTGGCCTTTTTGGCAGCGGGCTTCTTAACTCCAGCTTTCTTGGGAGTCTTGACTTTTTTCTCCCCAGCGGCCTTCTTTACTGCAGGCTTTTTAGCCGGCTTTTTGGCTTTCTTTTCAGCAGCCTTAGCCTTCTCAGTAACGCGAAAAGAGCCGGAGGCGCCAGTTCCCTTGACCTGCTTCAGAGCACCAGAGGCAACGCCACGCTTGAGGGCCAGGCGGAGGCGCGTCGAGATCGATTTCTCGTCCTTACCAACGTTGAAGTTTGCGATGATGTACTTCTGAATGGCCTGGCGGGACGAGCCAGAGCGTTCCTTCAGAGCAAGGATAGCTTTTTGGATCATCTCGTTGTATTTGGGATGGGCAGCTGGCTTCTTTTCGCCCTTGGGTTTTCTTTCACCTGCTGGTTTCTTTACTTTTTTGGGTGCAGCTTTCTTTTCAGGAGTGGCCACAGCCGGTGCGGGAGCAGCAGCGTCCTCAGACATGTTCAACAGGTTAAAGTAAAATCGCGAAACGAGAAGCTTAAGTGTTATGTGATCTGTACGAGACAAGCTCTGCGCGACGAATGGCGGGCTGGCAGATACCTAGCCCGGGATGGCTCCGCACGAGGCACCGCGGCGTGCTGCGACCCGCCATGACGAGAAGCAGCCACTCAACAGCGGCACTTGCTCCTCTTGGTTTGTGCTTGTGGGTCTCTTTTAAGCCAAAATTCTGATTGACGCAATTGACAATTTGACCATATCAAACGCTGATTCGATAGGGCAAGACTTGTAGTTTGCGCACGTGAAACAGACATTTCGCTACCACAAACGGTTGGCATTCTACAAGCGAAAACTCACCGAGAAAGCGGTTTTCTCCGAAAGCAAATTGTCGTTTATTGACATATATGAAAGTTATGACATGGTAAGTTAGTGAATTTATGGCATAGTTTTGTAGGCCAGTTATTCAGCTATCCTGTGATAAAGATCCGAAGAAGATCCGCCAGCAATTTCACACAAAAAATCGCTTATTTCTAGACCTAACGACACCCGACATCCGGCCCGGACAGCCATGGTAGCATTCTGTATGGTGTAAGAAATAATTAAATTTTAATATAAAAAATTAAATAAATCGACGCATTTTTTCCACCAATACACTCTATGTCAGTTAGTGATTCGATTGATATAGAAAACACATATGTAGGTGTCCAAGAAAATAAATTCTAGGAGTTTGTTTTTTGCCAGGTAGACGACAACACAAGGCAGTCGAGCGGCCGAAAAACCCAATAGTATGCCGTGAATAGCATTGACACGCGACGTTAAAAATCTGAATAATTGCAGTTTATTTGCAGTTTTTTGTATTGATAGCCTGCCTAAGAATAAGGCTTAATGATTTAGTATAGAATTGTACCAGTATTTTAAATAGAAACATGCGAATTTCATATATCAACCTGCGGTATTGCCGCGTAGAGAAAGCCGATTGGATTCAACATTCAGACTAGGACTGCCATGGTAGTTAGCTTTGGGAAAACTATTCCACTCATATTTCCAGCTATTTTAAACGTTTTGGCAGTGCAATTGTATACACTTATATATTAAAAGTAAAATGTATACGAGGTGCATTTTACAGTATTTAGGCCAGAACTAATCTTCGGTCCGTGATAAATGAGTTTCACCTATGCAAGGTTCGTTGAAGATTCATTGACCCGTTAGCTCGTTGCTTTCAAGCCTGCTCCCTATTATTTGCGTAGACTGGGCGTAACTAACCTATTCTAGCGTGCCGAGTTTTGCGGTAACTGTCACGTTCAGTGTTTCAAATATATAATAATATAACCCTAAATAAGAAATTGAAATAGACGGCGAGATTCAGCGTTCATGGAAGGTGTGTCTGCTAGGGTAGCGAACGAAGTAAAGCGCTTTTCTGACCTCTGCATTAATGGGTATCGTCTTGGGATAACCACATTGAACATTTGCTGTAGAAATTGAGTAACTGTTTAGTTTACAATGTGAACATAACATAACTACAGTAACTACAGTTCGTAGCCGTTTGGAAATAAGGAAGTATTCAAGTGTAAGCATGCTTTCAAGTCGTCTGAAGACATGAAATAAAAACGACAAATTTGAACTTGTTGTCGATTGCAAAACAGCAAAAAGTTAGTTTATTAAACTTGTTTATTAATGTAATTTTCGATCAAAGAACTTATTAGTGGCTGAATAGATAAATGAATACATTTCTACAGAATGGATGTCACTGGCGAAAACTGTCTGCATGAGAGTTATACGTCAAAGTTGCACAGCAAAGGGTCGCTGCTTTAAGATTTCTATTGCGTCCTCTCATCTCTCGTCTGGAGATCATTGGTACGGGACACGAAATCTGAGACGGCTCCTTGCGCTAGCGGCCCTCTGCTCGATGTCCTGGCCACGGTTTGCACAAGCGGCCTTAATCATTTGGTAGTGGAGCTCTTTGGCCGGGCCACTTGCGGGAACATTGCATCGCTCAAATTTGTCCTCAGTTCAGGCTCACCCTAGTTGAATTTGTTAGACGGCTGTTTTGCAGTTGATGTCCTAGGCAGTTGGGCCAATGCGAGCGCTCAATCGTGGCCGGTAACTGTATTCTCGAGCGTAGCTGCTGGCGTCGTTTCTTTTGCTTTTCTGGGAAAAGCGGCGATAGTTGGTCAGCGGCCGTAGCCCTCTCTACGGCGCCGTATCGTGTCCATAATATTTAGGATAAAGAAAGCGGTTTACTGAAGAGCGCCAGCTGAATTCCAGTCAGAATGAAAGCGACACCTTCCGTGTCTTTCATCAGTGTTTCTATGTGCAGTGCTGTTTAAACATTTTTTTTCATCAAGTAAAAAAGCCATTTTATACTAAAGGTTTGTGTTAGAACATTTTCCGCAATACCTCAAAGAACGATTCTGTGCCTTCAGCATAGAACTATGGTAAATATTTCCATTATCCTACGAAATTAAATATCTCATTGACTCATGAGCTCATTGCTGAAGTAATATATTGACTGAATTAATTACTTAATGTAACATTCACTAAAATAGTTTTGGACTTTTTTGTAACACGTTCGATTGAATATTTTTAAAAGTTATGCAAGATATTTTATCAAATCAATATGAATCGAACTTTCCCTCTACTATATTTTATTTACGGAAATTTGATGACAACAAATTGTTATAAGTTTAGTAGATAAGCAGCGTGCATATTAACCTTACACCGACCTTTATTTCAAAGATTCGAAGCTACAGTGCTCTTTCTAATACTATTACCATAAATTGACTTACATCATAATTATTAAAGAAATTGTAGATAAGCGGTTGTTCTAATCCACAGCCTCAAGAGAACAATAATTGATGCCTGCTATTCTTCACTACAGATAAAACATTTCGTACCCTAAAAAACCTATCGAGCAGTTTATTGCTATTTACAGATCGCGTTATATCTGACGATTTATTAAACAATTTATTTCTCAATGCGGTTTTTTTGTGTGCAACTTTCTACTTACACCTCAAACTTCTTTTGAAGGCACTTGCATGAATTGACAGATCAAGGTTTACATGCCACTCTGCTTAAATACTGGATTATAGTTTGATCAAGTTCTTTTTTTGTAAATAACGATTATTACTTTTTAAACAAGATTTCTAAACATTTGCATAATAAAGCTCAATAAGAAAAATAAGTGATCATTTGTTCGCGGAAAAGATAAACGATTTGAGTATGAGTGACTGTAAATCTCGCACTGTCAAAAAGAGATTCCATATCAACAAACAGGTCGCAACTGATTCATCACTAATTCTGAGCTATACAATAGCTGGGAGGATGTATCCCATTACGATTACGCGTCGACGCTGAGAAAATCGTTTGAATCGTCTGGATGTTTATAGAAAATCAAGTAACCTATATATGCTCTATTTCATTATGGAAGTCTCTTTCAAACATTAAAGGCTGTTTAAAACTGTAAATTAATGTAATTGAATAGTGATTGGTTAGTTCTATATGGCACCATTCGAAACGCGCCATAAAAATAGCCGAGTCACAAACTAGGTAGAATTACTTCGAAACGGCGAAATCTGTTGTAGATTCTTAGTTCTAGTTGCATCAATATTTCTGCTAATAAAGCCCGGAATCGTTACAAACGAAATAGAGTTTCACACTATCTTTTAACCGAAACAGACCAAATCTTTGGTTAACAAGATCACAGATCACTTTTTAAGGTTTAGCCCACAGCATGACACAATTTGTGTTAAAGAAAAGTTATTATATCCCACAATAAAAAACATACTTTTTCTATAGGTTTTTCTATCAAGTTCACTTTTTCTTGAAATTATCTGAGCTGAGCTTTGAACGAGTCTACTTATATAATATATATAATATTTCTATTTATAGAGTATATATAAAGTCCGCCCACACGATATATCACCTACAATTTAGGCCAAAATGACAGTAAAAAGCATGTACAATATCTTTCTGTTTCTATATTTGCGAGTTTGATCTACTCTCATTAGAGATATTTGACGACTACATAGCATACGTATACTTTTGCAAGTACCAAAAAAATGGCTATAATAAAGTTTGTCATTATTATTGCATAAATATATCAACGCTTTGTAACGCAAGTTAAGCGCTTCGTAGACATTTCTAGTACTCTGATTTTCTCTCGTTGCTGTGTTGAAAAATGTTACAGATGTGACTCGATAGTAATCCAGTGATTTTAGGAACGGAAGTTAGTACCAGCGTTAGTCTGCGTTGTTTATGTATAGGCCATTCATAGAGCTTGTGCTACCTGTGAACCGGCCAACCCAGATGGGCTAAATATGGAGGACCGTGGCGTTCAGTTAGCCAATGGGAGTCGACCAGAGCTACCCGCGCAAACCGGACTGGGAAGTCGCGGGATGGTCTGGTGTATTGCGCTTACTGGTGGTTTTGCTTGATGTTGATGTTGTTATTATTGTTGTTGTTGTCGATTTTATCGTCACCGCCGCTATCGCTGGTGGGGTTCTGGATCGCTGGAGCCGCATAGAGCAATAAGCGTTGAGTGCGAGTACCGAGGATTTACGGCCGAATTTTGGCTGGGGGTGTTAGCTCAGCATTATCGTCGGGCAGCTTTTTGGCGGACACCAGCGATCAGCGGACGACTCGGCTGTTCGGCCAACGTCGAATTAAATTGTGGCCATAGCGCAGATAACTGTACAGGTGGCGTTGACTAAGGAGATCTTTAAGCAATGCAGTGCAGTTGTCGAAATCGCGATCAAGGCTGGTAAAAGTTTTGAACCTGATTTCAACATAAATAAAAAGTGACAGTAACGCAACCACAAGTAAAAGTACACTAATCATTTCTATTTTTTGTACGACAGAGAGGAACATGCTTTGTAACTCGAGTGTCTTGGTTTTAGAACAGACTATATACGTATATAGATATATATATATATATATATATGCTTTTTTAATTTTAGATCACATATTCATAAAACTAATCACACGAAGCCATCACAAGAAAAAGGTCAAATCTAACTTGACCTAACAGGAACACAATCGTTTAGAAAAGAAATGTAAATTAAAACCGAACTGAGTCGGCGAGAAAAATAAATGTGTGTGTACAGTTGTTCCAGTTTATGGATTAAACGTTTAAGACGTTCGCTTCTCGAATTCAATCTCTGCATAGACCTTTGCTGTTGTAACCGCTACGTATATATTTCGAAGCCTCCAATGAGACATCGTCGAGATAGTTTAAATGAGCATAGACATGGAAGGACACCTCAGTTATTTGAAGTATTATGTTGCTGGCGAAAATATAAATAACTGGATAATAAAACAAAATATATAAATAATTTCCTAGACAAATAAAATACGTAAAATAACCGAACATCGAAGAAGTTCGGACTAATGACAGAGCAACAGTGGTCATAAATGATCCACTGCTTTGAAACACGGTTTGAATTGAAGTAGGTAGAAGTTCTATAATTCACTTATTAACATATAGCAAAAAGTCGTAGACGTAGAAAAAGTCGTTCTGTTAAAAACTCTATAATAACCGAATTTATCTGTTGAAGCGATGTAGCCATGTGCGAGAAGATTTTCACCTCAAGTAGAGGGCTGGATATCTTGTCCGCTATCCGTCTAGAAGCTCACGAGGTCTATCAATTAGCGAAAACTGATACAGATATTGCTTGAAACAGGGCTTGCTTTGCAGGGAACAGAGCTGATGAAGAGCATTGTTCTCAGAACTAATGCATCTGCGACGAGCAGCCTACGTTCGAAACCAGTGAATTGCTCATCTATTTATCTTCCTGAAGGTTTTAGATTTTGATATATCTTAAATCCTTTCAGATAGAGCTCAATATGCACAACGTTTACCACTGTAATTTATAGAAAAACGGGTTTAATTTACACAGAGAGGAAGATTGGGTAATGCATAATTATGACACATAATTAAATATCTAATACGCTTGTTTTTGATATTCACGTCTAGTAGTATTTTTTCTCGTTTCAGCCAGCTGATGGCTTCGTGTAACCGTTCAGATGACCGTGCTTCGCTGATAAATACAAAACTGCTCGCGAGCCCAAAGCCCTTTGGTAACTGTCGACTTATCATATAGACAGGAATGGCCATCGGAAATAAAAAGTTCCAAAATGCTATTTGTAAAATGAAATAGACATGAAATTCTAACTTTGCTGTTAACCAACCCTGTTAGACAAGTTTGAAGTTTCTCATCAACGATACTACAGATAAATTTTTTTTTTTTTATAGATTTCAAAATCAGAGCTTCCGCACTAAGGATTTGCGAGCATGGTAAAACTGACTCAAGCACGCTTCGGCGACTCTGTGACCCTTATTAATTGAATGACATTCTCTTACACTTTGCACCTTATTCATAGTTGTTTTTTGCCGTTTGTCTATTGTGAATATCGATTCACAATTTTGGGGAGAACGCGGTTTTTGTACGAAATCGTCGATGGCCATTTTTTCGAGAGCACAGGCAGCAATTAACGTCACCAAAAAACGGCTAACGGAGTAGTAACTGAATCAAGATTGCAGAAATAAGGAACCTTTAGTTGCTAGTTTATTGGACAAATCATCACTTTTTTTATGTGTAAGGTACTCTGTTGCTGGATGCTAATATAGGTCCATTCCTTCATTTTATGCAGCGGTTCGTGCATGCCAAACTCCATTCACAACTACTTTACATTTCAATAAAACAGCCTTTTCGACAAGAAGTACTAAAGTTTACGTGCGAACATTCACTTGCTATTTTCGACTTCCTATGAAGATTCCTTTTCACTGATAGGCAATCCAGCCTAGGAGATGTTCGTTTCTTATTAGATGAAAAGCTGACACAATATCTCCTGCACCCATTTAACATCTCCATAATTTTTTTTAAGTAGTGATTATGAAACGAACGTATCGATTAAAACTACAGTTTATTTAAAGGATTTTTTACAAATTTTCCAACTAATTAATACTGCATAATTTTCTGCCGTCTAACTAGTATAACTATGGTCGTTAATATTAAAATTGGAAAGATGTTGCTCTCACCTGTTGTTCTCCTGTTGTACTCGATTTTACCAACTTATGTTACAATTTGAAGAAAGTATCTACAACCGCGAGTAGGGTTTTCTGGGTTGGCTTGCCAACAGCAATGTTAACTAATGGCAGCTTGCTTCTATTATGGGCAACTTAGGAAATCGTCACTCAACAGTATGGGGCCAGTCAATGATGGCTAAAAGGAACTAAACTTCAAAAACTAGAGAGAATTGAAAGTTTTTCCATTATCTAGAAGCGAGGTGCTTCTCAGTCTTAATATACAGGAGCTCAATAGATCGGCCTACGTTATCCGAAATTAAGCATAATGAACTGTTGAAAGCGAACCGTTTAAAGACATTTATGACTTTGTTTTTATCTTAAACATTTATAAATAATAAATAAATAAAAAAAAATAAAAAAAAATAAAAAAAAAACAAATAAATAAAAAATAAATAAATAATTAAAAAAAATAAAAAAAATAAACCGTTTAATGTTTATTCATGAGGTTTTCAATGTCGTCTCTAAAGCCCTATGGTGCTAGAGACAAATGAATTGAATTAACGATGGAACGATGGCCACGTGCAGATGTTGTTTTCCCTGTGGCGACATTATGGCGGTGTCGAACGTGTCCGGATCTACTCCTACCGACGACTTGTTAATGGTCATTGTTGTACAGTACTATTAAAAAAAAAGTCTCTGCACAACGGACAAGTTGGACCATAAAGGATTCATCAATTCAAATTGCTTTAAAGACTGATGGTTCAAAACAACAACAACAACGTGCGTTAACACTAATCCTGGGACGTGTATTCCAAATGGCCTTTGGCAAAGCTTTAGTTCAATAAATTGATTTGTACTTAAATGGCCAAACTGGGTATGGGATCTATTTAATTTACATTTATTATTTACTATCTGTCATAGACAGTCATATCGATTTCTACAAATAGAACGTAAAAAATGGAACTGGTCTAAGAGACACAACTATACATCTGTCAAATCACGTAGTGCCTATTTTCTTAGTTGTAAAGCCATGTCTCAAATGGTTTTCGGTGCTAAATAGAAGCCATGGCTATTTAAAAGTTGTCACGGTACGTCAAAAAATGCACGCTCAGATTGCGCTTATTTTTATAACTGTCTAATGGTAGAGGGGCATCTTCCTTTCTTTCCAACCTAACGAGAACCCGCATATGTTAGTGGCAATATGCGCGGAAATCAAAAATAACATGTTTCCAATTAGAGGAAAAGACATTGTGTCTTTGGAAGATATGACTGAGTAATTGTGCGTGTTATTGTCATCTTTGCCCAACACAGAAAATCTATCAGGCATATCCGACTCGAGTCAAATTGGATTGCAAAAATATGTTGACACATGATTGGCACCAGTAATAATTTTCATAACGCCAGTAGTCAACAAATTGACACTTATATAAAATATTTTAATCTTGTCTTTATATATGTCTAGCTAACGGTTTTCAGCTCTATGTCACACAAAAGGCGATGTGCCTAATGCTGACGAAAGCTTTGAGGCTGAAGGAGCCCCTCGAGACATTTTTAGATATCTCGCAAAGTACTTTCCAAATCCACTTAAATGTAATACATTTAGACATAATCGTATAAATACTTGCAAGTTGTATTAAAGTAGTTAGTATTATTAGGTTAAAGTTGGTATTTGGAAAATGAATAAAATAGTATTTAATATGAACGATCGCGACGAGCGCAACTATATTATCTTGGGTGTATTACCTATTATTTTACCGCATAATTTTATACTGTGCCTTGGCAAAAATAAAGGAGTTCCTGTAATCACGATGGAAAACTAGATACTCAAACTAAAGTATGGCATCAATAGTAATAGGTCCCTTGACGTATCAGTAGTAGCGTCATTTGCCTTCATGACAGCTGGGCCATACGTTAGGTTGACGAACAAACAGCTCAGCTGATCTTCGCCAGTATCGGCTCCTCGGTCTGTAATATCCTTGCTTCCGAATGGTGCTCTGTATCGTATTGTCTAAAGTAAACTCGGCAGGTAGAAAATAGTATTCCCGTGTGCAGTGAAAATTGTGTATGATAAAAATATAACTATATCTTTGCTACAAAAATGTGAATTTAAACTAAACAGTTTTTTACTGCTGTGTGGTTAAAACCATAATACCCCTTGACGAACCGGCTGCTACAAGCTCGCATTTTATAGGTAAAATATATTTAAGCATTTTGGAATAGAAACAACTAGTTTAGCAGAAGTAAATCACTGCTTATCTATAACTTTCAGGCTAGACCTACGCCCATGCGGTTTTGTGTTCATAATCTGAAATGTTGACTACTTCCACATTACGCATTTATCATTATTTATTGAGGCTGCATGTTACTTGTATCTTGGCGGGTTGACTCGCTCATTGAGGTACACGCATTAGGATTAAAAAAAAAGGTGCAAAACTAATAATATACTTCAAAATTATCGTACATTGTTTTTGCGTGTATCGAAACATATCTTCAAGCCATAGCTAAACTACCTTTGATTTGAGCTTTATTCTATTATGGTAGTCGTAACGCAAAGTCTTTTTAGTTCATAATTAAAAAATATATTAATTATTATGAATATGACAATGATAGTTATTTTGTTTATGATATTCGGTTAACTTCCATTCTTTGCCGGTACTGATCCAGAGAGAATAAACGAGTCAACTTGCGTTCGCAGCTCTTCCACTCGATCTATAACTACAAAATACGGCGGCAAGGAACCTTCAAGAGAAAAATTGAGGTTCATCCTCGATTTGAAAAAGCTGACATTTCTTGTAGGCACTTGTCCATTACCACCAGCGCCTGTAGTATCATAAATGGTTACAGGTATTTTACAGTAAGCTAGTAATGCCTCGCACCCGTCTTCAGACATGTCTAACCATCGAGCAAGGACGCTCAGAGGAAAGATACATGCTTTACTACTGTAGGCGGTGTTAAGCGCGCGCAAAAACATAACACGAATTTTGCTTAGCTTTGGAGCCAAAGCGCTCCACTGAAGCGGATTGTGAAAATGGCGAGCAATTTGAAGTAGCCGGTACATGTTGCCATGTAGAAATGTTTTAGCGACATCGAACGACTCGTTGCCCATTCTTCGTTTGATAACAGGATGAAGGCCACTGGCTCGAACGAGAACTGTGAATGAATCAACGTTCCAGAGAAGGTACAGCGACTCTATTTCGGGGCGATCCTCATCAACGATGCCATGATCCTCATATAGGTGGAGCAGACGGCCAATTGTGTCTAAGAAATGTTCCGTATTGATAGCTGGATCAAACACCTTCAGCGGTGCGCCCTCCGCCGGGCAAAGCGTGGCTGCAACGACATAAAATCGAACACACTGAGCGAGAATCGCACGGGTGCCTTTGCAGTGTGCCTGCTGCAGGGTGAGGTCTTGTCTTACAGCCCATAACCGGTCCCATACAAATGAATAGCATGCTGAAAAATTAGTCTGAGTCCGTGCAATATTCATGAGATGCCTCATAGCTTCAAAAAGAACTTCTGGTGGGCGGACATTTTCCGGCGTGTCTGAGTGTTTTCCAGCTGCTGGTCGACTGTACCGCTTAATAAGGATATCTTTTTCAAACACAGGATGCACCTGGTGATGTTTAATCCGCTCGCGTATTTCCTGGGCAGGACATAGTGTTTGACAAGTGCCAACGAATACCATTATTAATCATACATACACACAAAAACTACAGCGCGGCAAAAAAGCAGAAACAACTTGCAGTAACTATGATTTATACAGTTGTCTTCTTGTAGCACTTCAGTAACCATACGTTTAAGTAGTTGTTAGCAGATGGCTAATTAAACAGTTGTATATCAGCGCTCGAAACATCGTTAAAAATTAATTAGCCGAGAATACAGTTTCTGAAGCATGACAGGATACAACCGAAGCGGATGTCACTGTGTGGGATGAGTCGAGTTTTTAGGCGGGAAACTCCGGGACACCCTAAAGTTCAATCGATTATGGCTAAATTTGCTGTTACGTCAAACGCTATATCACGCTGGAGGTTAGGAGGAGTGGTTAGGCGGGTTTTCAAGACGGAGTTTTTGCGGTTCATAGGGTATTTACTGATTTGTCTAATGAAGATCGAGCGATAACGCAGTTAGCTTCGCAGTAGCTTCAGGCGAATGTCCGAGATTATTGTACTAGCAAGCATCGAATAGTTGAACTCGGGTCTCTCCTAATATTTTTAGCCAGATGTTGCTAATTGATGTATTCAAATTTGAAAGTATTGTTCACCAATAAAGTATATTTTGAATGTTATATGTACATATTTATAAATTTATATAGATCTATCTATACATATTATGCCAAAGCTGGGAGCAAATGCAGCAATACGGGTGGCATACGTCTCTTTAAGACGATGAGTAATTCCAGAAGTCAATACTAGTTCAGACAATGTGCTTCGTTGCCACAATAGATACAAGTGACGTGTTTGCCTAATAAACTCAGAAATCCGTGATGGTTTAGGTTCAGAACTCGGCATGGACCCATTCTGGTGTATCGGTGGCGGCCGCCGTAATGGACCCAGTCATCTGAAACGTCGCTTAGCTATAGCAATAGCGGATTTCGTCCGATCCGGGTACTTCAAAACGCCCATTTTAGACAAAGCGCTGCTCTCAAGTCTCCCGTTATACTGAGGAAATATACGCGGGCTCTAAAAACAAATATTTGCCCACTATTTTATCTGACACCCAGTTACCTAAGTAATCATGCCATGCTAATTGATCCCATAGAGATTGTTCCTTTTATTTTTGAGCGACCTGTTCACAGGCATTTATCCATCAATTAGACAATGCAACTAAAAGTTTTAATTAAATAAGAGTACAAAAAGTAATTAAGTAAAAATGTGCAAGACTTTTCATATTAGTTAACACGGGTTGCATAAGCGATTCGGTTAGCTTTCTTCCATTGAGTTCATTTAATATGCACTCTATTGTATATAAATGTGTAAAAGTCGGCCAGCCCTTCGGGTACTAAGGTATTTAAACTAATAAACAAATGTTATAACAGCTTCTTAAATCCTGGAATAATGCTCGTCTAACCAATAATATCAAACAAAAGATTTTTCTTTTCTGCAATGATTTATAGATGCATAACTATATAGAGCTAATTTGATACGACAAAACCAATAGTATATTACCTACACAGCACATTTGTTTTGAACCAGCTGCTATGATATATTAGCATTACCAGCAAATAGGCAATTCTCCATGAGCCTATTCCCACAAAAAATAACTTATAAAACCAACCGAAGTTTACCGGTTTCAGAGTTGATTTTCTATTCTACTTGTGTTCTTTTTTGTTTCTCTAGATACATATTTAGGATACACAGTACTCTAGATACATACTTTTTTTAGATAATAACGTGCACTTGAAACTGAAACAAAACGGTTATAGGTTATTCTACATAACACCAAACATTCAATTTGTTTCCTTTAAAGCGTACATCGTAATTAACAGAAAATCTTCGGTTTAAAAACGGGAATTCAGAAACTTAATTTAATTACTTTTCATTTACAGAGCTGCATTGCCTTTCGGGCAACCTGGATACGCGTGTGCAGTTTTTTGGTCTACTTTTTACTGTTATTGAAATATTGTAGTTTTGCTAAAATTCTGGAACAGGCGTTTTAATCGCGTTATCTAAGAACCTAACAGACCATCTAGCACCAGCATAAACACGACCACCACGTGACGCAAATTCTGTAGTTAGCTGCGAAATCGTGGTACTTGGGTATATTTTTTTATGTTAAGATACGCATAAAAAATTCCAAACATTTCTCGATCATGTAAGGAAATGACTACATGCGATTAATGAATAAAAAAAACGTTAAAAAGAGATAAAAACTAGTACGCAAACAAACGCTTGTATTTAACAATGTATATTTTTGCCTGAAGTCTGGGGAACCCTAAGAGAATGAAAGTTTGCCATTACTATAGCCTCAGTCAATTAATGTAGTTTGATAGAAAATTTATCTCCAGTTCTGGGTATCAGTGGATATCATTTTAACAATACACTGTCATTCCAATACTTTTACTACGAATACGTCCGACTGCGCCGCAAATTTAGCAATGGTTTCGTAAGTAATCAGGCCGTAATAATAAGGCTGAATCATAATATTTTAGCTATAATTACTAAATGTGTTTATGTGCGTACTTATTATATGCTGTAATCATAGTTATTGATTTACGTATAGCTTATTATAAGTTTGTTGTAAACAATATCGTCTTTTCTAAATAATTTGTATGAACGAAATAATATAGATTATCATGTACGCCATTTAAGTCTTAAAAATCGATGAAAGAGCACAATAACGGACACATTGGAGTCCGAGCATAGCGCGTACAATCTAGTCTCAGAATTATGTTTATGAACGTAAACGAAAAGCCCCATAAACCACATTTAGTCATACAAAAACATTTTATTTATTTACAATTTTGCTAAATTAGCTATACAGGATACTGCGTCATGTAATTATGTTAGCGAAATAAATCCAATCGTTTCCAGGAATCTTCCTCCGACTTCAAAAAGAAACGTATATTTTCACTCGTTATGTGCCACCTCGATAGCGATGACGTCTAAGAAAAGGCGACTTCCTGCATATCACCTTCCATTTAGTGGATAAAAATTCAAAACGTCGACGGTATATAATAATTTCCTTATATATATATATATATATATATTCTTTTTTCTTTATTACGTTATTACGCTTTACAAAATTTTGTACAAATGCAAAATCGGAATGGACAATGGAACGGAATCAAAAAAGTAAACAATCATCCATCAGAAACTTTCACGGTAGGTTTACTGGTTTGCTGACATCAGCAATTCAGCCATTTGGAAGCGACTAATGGCAAGATTCTCATATGCACGCTAGCCTTGTCACTGTGTGAATTCTAATTTTTTAGTTCGATCTGTTCATGTTTGTTTCCATTTTAAGAAGTACGTCTTGCGTGTTCTGTTTAATTCATTTGACAAGATTGGAGCTACCTGGCGTATAAAAAGATATAGCTTGAATAGGGTTTTGTTATTTGCATCCTATAGATAAACTACGTAAGCGCCAAATTGAATCGTTTTGCAGCTTTAACGCTGCACAACTCACAGACACATAAAATCCCGTTTTCTCTGTCTATACTGCCTTTAACTAACCTATAGGCTGGCTTAGCACTGGAAAAAATTGACCGGAGAGGCTAATGAACTGTGTTTCGTCTTTTGAGCATTAATATCATCGATATGTTACTATATAGGATATCAATAGACCTGAGAGAAGGTTATAATTAGGAAAATGTGCGAATGTCTGTTTATGAGGTGACGCTTCAGACGGCGTTGTCTATAATCCAGTCAGAAAACTTGCTTACTCTAGTATAGACGCCTGGAACGCCCTTCTGAGCGCATTTGAATCCAAACGAAATAATGCCCTCAAGGGACCACCGCTGCTCGCTGTTTCGCACCAACAAAGGTCCGCCGGAGTCACCCTGAAAAAGGAATGAGTAAAACTTGTCGTCGCTGTTCTCCTTAGATCTCTCTCTCTCTATTAAATTAATAGCAAGTTCTATGTTCTATATACTTTGATGCAAGTTGTACAACAGAGTCTTCGAAGTTACTAAATGTTCTGGTTTCGAATTCCGTTCGTGTTTCTTTAGCTAAGTTTTCATGGGGATTGGCTGAAGCGATGAACAACATCGCTGCGGCATGACAGCTTTACTGTGCCGTTATGGGTAAATGTGATTTGCATATCAGAAGAGGCTTTACGAAAATTAGAAATTTTCCTAGGATTTTATCATCTACGAACAACAGTAAATTAGTAACAATTAAAATGTAACGTTATTGCTGTCACTATTACCTGGCAAGCGTCGTGTCCCCCTTCGTCCTTTCGTCCTGCGCAAAGCATTTCGTCAAATACTGCGATGTTGATTTTATCCTGGCACTCCTGGTTACTCCAAATTGGCAAAGTGACCTGCTGTAGGACATTTGTCTGGGGCCCTCCGAAAGCAGTTGAGCCCCAACCGACCGCAATTGCTAAAGCAACGACAGAGTACGAACTAAAATCGTAAAATTCAACGTTCTTTGTGTTCAAAGTAACGTATAATAATAAAACAGCAGGCAAATTTCAGCGGCTTAGGGAGCTAACTGCTGACCCGACTGAGTAGATTTGTCGACTTCGGGGTTACTACATCGAGAAGCTGTTCCCGATGGCCGTTTTAAATGAAACTTCTTATAGTTTGGCGAAGGATTTTTCAGCGCATAGTGTTTTAAGGAAATATACAGAATACCAAAATCAAGTCACATATTTGTTGCTTTTGTTAAGCAAATTTCTATTATTCCCATAATTATTCCCGTTACTGCTTGGTGATACAAAATCACTGTCATAGAGCAATTGGCTAATTTGAACGACAAATTTTGTTGAGCCGATATTACAAAGCACCCCATATAAGTAAAAGCGGCGTTTTTCTTAAGTGCAAAAAAATAGAATTAAAAAAAAAAGCGTTAACATGTGATGTACCAATTCGTCCGGTGTTATCTCTGGCATCGGGTAAACAACAGGGCTGAAGTCGTGTACTAAACTGCACGGGCTGTTGTAGTTTGAGAATGGCTATATCAGCGTAGTAGTTCGACGAGTTATAATGGGGATGAAGCTTGGCTGTTCCGATTCGTAAATCTTGTGATCCGTCCGCTTCGTCCAAATTCGTATAACCAATACGAGCTGTCATTGCATAGGGCTTCATACTAAAACGCCGGAGTGAGACAAGTTAGCGTTCACCGAAAACCAAGGAACCTGTTCTAACCTAGCCTTGTGATTTTGTCGATAGCCTAAAAGTGACTAGGTAGAGAAAACACTGCAACGTATTCGCTTATTAAACTTTGAAACAAGTAAGGGGTCTAGGTTTAAAACCAAGCATAGACAGTTTATTTCGTGCTGGAAAGGGCCAGTCGTTTGAAACAATGCCAAACGGCGAAGCCGAACGTAAAAACCTAAGACTTCATAAACTTCAAATCGAAGAAAGCAGTGGCACACGTATAACCCTTTATTCAAAAATGAAGGAGTCATTCGTTTTAACTTGATAAATATTTAGTTAGTCATCCCAACTGAAGTTATCTCCTTCGAAGTAATTCCGCCGGACGCAACACACCTATGTCACCGTTTTCTCCAGCCCACAAAGGCCTTTTCAAATTCGATTGTCGGGATAGCTCTCAGCTAGGGCAACTATTTCTGTTTTATTTTTTCTATTTTGTCGCTTTCCTTTTAAAGTTTTTTCCAGCTTTTTTTTTCCAATAGGAAAAAAGTGGCTAGTTCCAGTGAATATGGCGGTCATAACACACATATAGTTTCGTTGCAACAACTGCTATTTGCATAGTGAAGTGTGAGCCGGCGTATTGTTGTGATGGGCAGCCATAGAGAGACTATAATACGATGAAAGGTAACGAACACTTCCTCGACAGAAAATCGTAAGAAGCACTTTAGTTCTCACATGATCACTGTCATAGGCTTTTCAGGATGAGCATCGTCCTCCATAGAATCCTATTTGTGTTCAAAAGGCTTAAACCAGCTGCGTACTTGAATTTTGCTTGCTGTGTAGTTTCCGTGGACATCCTGCAACATTCGTCGAGCTGACCCGGCGAGGAGAACTTGCGGGATGCTGAATATGTAGGCCAACTCAGTATACAGAAAAACTTGAGACTGCCTCAAATTTCTACCATCAGGATTACCTGTATGTAGTAGAAACTCTGCTTCTTTACGAAAATAAATGTGTATTACAAGCGATCATGCAGTGGTGTGGGAATTCAAACAACTCGTTCACTTTTCATCAAAGGGTTATATATAGCAATACATACTGGAAAAATAAGATGTAAAGGCGTGGGTCGAGAACATAATAGTGCAGTATCGTTTATTGGAGCAGGATAGAGCATAAGCTGAGCAGAGCAGCCAATTGCTTTAATAAAAGTTCGATCGTATTTGGGAGAGCATAAAAACCAACTGATACTCACTTCGCAATACAGTGCGCTGCTGTGATCATATGTTGGTCAGAAATGAGCGTCGCGCCGCAAAACTGCTCCATGCCGCCGTCAGCTGGTCGCATAAGCGCCACCTATAATTATAATTTTAATTAAAAAGAGGCCAAGCCAACGATCGATTGAACAGAGCTGAGTATATTATTACGAAAGGCCTATTACTTTTATAAATTCGCTTCTTCGGAGTTTCTGCAACCATAATATGTACGAGACTCGCCAGTTGATAAAGGCCCCCAGTGGCTCAAGTAAATCTATGAAAGCCATTTTGGCTAAAATACTGAACGATGCAACGAACTATCACATTTAGTGGCTTATAACACGTATGGTAAATTAACCAGGTGGATTTTAAGGGCAAGCAGGTCTGGAGTAAACGGTTCCCAGTTTGACAGTAAAGCGAGAAATTTGATATGAAATCTATTTTGTAATCAGTTGGCCTAACCGGGGACCTTTACCTTTTTAGCGAGCTTTCAGCTGTTCTCGGCTTTGCCGTCTGCCTCGGAAGTTGCAGGTTGAACTACTGGTGACGAAGCTTGATCAAGTCGTGCGGACGAAAAGTGGGTTGTAGTGACGTAAAGCTTATATATATATATATATATATATATATATATATGTAACATACGGCGAAAACCAACGATAACTGTAGTGTATAAATACTTTTTTCACGTTAATAATTCGGGCAGGCAATAATAGTTAGACTATATGTTTTAACAAGGAGAATGCAAGCGATTATCGATTATTCTTGCCTGGTGCAACCATGTGCCTCATAATGATCCTATAACTTAATAATGAATGAGTGAATCTGGCTGACGTGATGGACTGAATGGCCCATTCCTGATACAACGCCATTCTATTTTCTTCGACAGGGGGCCTGTTTGCCCTGATCTGCGTTTTCTGTTCGATCATTTCCACTTACGGTCCAGCTCCAGTTGTCTCCGTGCACCTGCTCGCCACCAACTATCCGAGAAGTTGTGCTCACGCCGCATGCTGTATAAATAGTGCAAAATGAAATGGCCCGTTAGTTGTTATTCGTTTGGTGTTATTAAAAGGACAAAGGGTATTAATTTATGATAAAGTAAGTTGTTAGGTCGTGACTGAGATATCTACTGACATCGTATTTTTCCCTTGTTCTACTCTAAAATGTGTACATATTTTTAATATGAAGGTTTACTACTTAATCACAAGGCCATCAAGTCATCAGCTACGTCATTTATCAGCTACGTCAAAGTAATAGGTAATAAATATGTGTGGTACAGCTTACCTACTTGTCCAATTAAAAACCAGGAATGAAATTAATCCTGAAGCGTTGCCTTTTGTCAAGCCTGTTCCAAGAAAATTTGGATTATAATAATCTAAATTTAATTTAGCATAACAGAGATGAACATGATATACTTCTTTCATATAACTTATTAAAACAGTCAAGCAAAAACTTACACGACTGGAACCGCAGGATAGGTTTAGGGGTAACCGGCGACTGTCCTTGCGTTTTATCTTGAAAGGTAAGTACTGTGTTGAAAGGTTGTTTGTTAGAAACACGTAGCACTGGACTAATCAAAAGTATAGCGATGGCAGGAACGCCATAGGCACAAATAAAAATCTCTAGGTACTATAGCGTATGATCTAAATATTCACCAGTGCTTAAGTTGACAGAAATCTAGTGGGTTCTGACGCCAAAGTTAATTTATAGTTTGATAGGTGAGAAAGAAGGAACGAATAACATATACAAAGACTAGGTTTGACATCTAGGACTATTGATTGCCTAATTAGTGACATGACAAAAGATGTCACGCGGTACGAGACAAGCTGCCGGACTACACATCTGTGGTAGACGAAAGCTGAACTTGGGTGACAAAAGAAATAATCGAAAAAAAAAAGGGAAAATACAGAAAGAAAACAACTAGTGTTAGCTCGTCATAGAGGCTAGCCATGGATACGAAGCAGTTATATTGAGAACAAATGAGTTTACGGAACTTGGATAGTAAAACGCAGCAACAATTGGTGGTGCTACACACCTTGCTAGATATTGTAAGAAATGATGTCCTGTCGTAGGACTCATGTTTTTCGGATTAAGGCTGTTGTGCAAAAGCCGTTTTTGTATGTTGCAAAAGATGTATGTTGAAAAGGGGAACTAGTATGATGGATTTTTGGTTGAACGATCTTAGACGAAATTAAACGAAGAGGCAACGAGTGCCAATCGTTTTAGGAACTTACGTGATGTTTCTACGGTTTACGAAAAATTGAGCCTTTTTAATAAACAAGTGGAAATATTGTGGATAAGTGCTTTTTAGTTATATTTGTTGTGCTCCCGTGTAAATCAGCATGATTGCCACATGTTAAATGATTGCTTGCATGCTAAAATAACTGCAATACCGGACAAGCGTGGAACTAGGATATGTTATTCTCTCTCTTGTGTAATCTAAAGTCGTCGTAGCTCAACCTAGTCAAAAGTTCTGGAACGCACTTTTAAAATGTTTTTTGCAGCAGTGTGTATATAGTTTTTTTAATACTAATTTGTCACCTTGTAATACAATCAGTACTATTGATTATAGTTCGGATTTGTATGAATGTAAAAGTACCCAAGATAGCAGAGTAAATCTTAAGCTTATTGGCAAATCTGCAAGGACAACTTAGCAATTCGTAAGGTTGCGCTTGTTACACTTAACAAACTGGACGCATTGCACGAGAAACAATCACCTTATAGGAGCTTCAACTTGCCATGTAGCCAGTGTTCTTTGATCTGTCTTACCTGCGCCAGGTTGGACCTCTTGATAATTTTGTTGGTTTGTGTACTGAGGCCCTTCAAGGTCGTAATTGATGTGATGATGTCCGGGCCTGGTCGGTGAAATGGGTTGACTATTTTCGTAGAATCCGGGAGACGGTTCACGCGCACCATATTCGTCCAAGCCGGAAGGCGGCCCGTAAAAGCCATGTTCGCCAAAGCCTGCAGGCGGCCCACTGGGGCCGTATATGTCGAAACCGGGCGCAGGGCCACGAGGCGGCCCACCGAGGCCGTATTCATCGAAACCGGGCAACGGGCCGCGAGGCGACCCATGAGGGCTCTGAAATTGCCGGTGACCATGTTCATGATGTCTCTGTTTTCCGAAGCGTGAGTCAAAACCGGAGCCATCGAATCCGTGAGTACCCCAACGCTGTCTTCGATGACGATGATGCTTCTTTCCAAAACCTGGTCCAGCCAGGTATCGAAGAAGATGACGTGTCTCTACTTCTACAAGTGGGGACGAATCAAAAGCCGGGGATCCTGGAGGCCTTGAAGGCCCCGGAGGGTCAGGATGCCCAAGTTTCCACCTTCGTATTCTGCGCAGATGCCGGGAATCAATATCTAAATACAACAGCCGTACGAGGGCCGCATCGGGATATTAGGCAATACCTGATTGGTGGTGGATAGTGCTCTTTTTAAAGGACACAAAATTAGACTTCTAAGTTTATGAAAGCTTAAAATAGATAGCAAATCTAGCCATTTTCGGTAAAGCCTAATTAACAATTTGAACTCGGTGACTTTAGTTTGAGATATTATTTTGAATGAGTCTAGTTTGAAACTGGGCAGGAGCTAAAATATTAGACAGGAAGAGTTATACTATTAATAAGCTAATAAGGTGCCAGGCATAGAGCACAGAAGAACCCAAATCATGCCACACAATCTGTTTAATTGAAATGAGACCATAAATAAACCAGCCTGGAATGCTCAGATCCCTACGTTACGACAGTATAGTATTGGTTTTATTCGGAGATTTTTTGCTGAATAGAATTTATATTCAAAAAGCAAGCCGAGGTAACGTCGCAGACGTGTGACTCAATTAAAAAGCAGCTCAATATATGAAAAACCACAATTTGTCAAATGTGTACATTTATAAGTTTCAGCACAATTTTATATAAATATGAAAACACAAAATTTTATCGTAGAAAGTACTAAAAAATCACCCACCAGCCTTTCTAATGATATATTTTTTGTTTACTCATGATAATATGAACATTAACATGTCTCATCTCTGAGCAATGTAATATGCCGTTATTTGTTTGAGGTGAAGGTAAATTGACGGTTACTAATTAAACTATGTTTCTAGTGGGAAATCTTCTTAACTGCGTCGTCAGTGTTGAATTATTCCATCTATTGATATTATTGGCCAATAGATATACAATACTGTTGGAAGCTTTTAGAGGATTTCCGCGCTGTTATTAGCTTGGTCTCTAAAAACGTCTCTTTTATATATATCGTATAATTGGAGAGTAGTCTAAAGTACTATAATGCCGATTGCTGTTGTTAAATGGCAAAGGAAACAAGATAAATGTGTCTTGTTGGCCCTCCGAGGACAAGGGGCCTTTTTTTTTATAGCCCGATCTCACTTTATGCAGGCAATGTTTATTTGCATCAGAGGTGATGCGGTATTTCTAAGCCAAGCAGAGACATAGTTTCTCTTCCGACAAGGCACGAAAAGTAACTTCCTTTACTGTGCTTATATACATATATATATATATATATATATATATATATATATATATATATTATAGAAGAAATATTTCCTGTTGGACTGCTTACTTTTCCTATACGTCAAAATCTGACAAAAAATGCAGTGTCAAAAACTGAAAAACTTGTAGTTCATAAAATAGTAGTCAATTGTAGTTATTTTTTGAACGTGATATAAAATTCATATATGTTATTTAATATATTATACAAGAGAAGGAAAAACGGGTGTTGAATAAGCTTCCCATATTAGTGCATATAACGGAGCGTCTCGGAAGGCAAATTTTCGCCCCATTCAGATTATAGAACATGCTTTAGCCATAGTGATTGTCAGCATATTTTACGCAGGTACTACAAAGCTGCCCATAATGACTTAACTGGAATAGCCAAAGCGGTATGTTTATTGAAAGAGAGCCCTGGTCAATCATTACACTTTATTACCTCTTAGAACAGAATAATTTGCTAAGTTCTTTTTTTCGTTGCCAGACTTCCTGTGCATGATACGATTGATTTGAAAGGTTGAAAAGAGCCCATGTAATGGAAAAATAAATTCACATGAACATACACTACGTTGACTTAGTATGTTTTGTTCATGGGTTGAACCGAAGACTTTGCAACGATGAATGGCTGTTGTACATAATTAGCTCGCGCCTGTTACAGCTTTTCGTCGTTTATGCAGTGATAAAGCAAGCCGCTAGGACTGATAATGTGCGGGTTTTAATACCTTTCATGAACGCGTGAATAAAGTGAATAAGATGTACAGTTGTTTCGTTAGACTTAGCTTGTAAGTTAGACCTTGGAAAGGCCCAATATATCCTGTTTGGATTAGCGTAAGAACTGCTTTAGGCAGATAGGCAGACATCCTACCCATAGATATAGATTTCGAAAAAAAAAAAAAGAAATCTAATAAGAATATTTATGGCACAGCAAGTGGCGAAATGTAAATATTAGGGGTCAAAATTAATTAAACGATTGACCATTATAACTGAATTATACAAACCTCTAGCGTGTGTTCTGCGACCTTCAGCCGCTAAATTGGCTGCCATTTCGAGCATTGTTATATTGCCAAGCGGCAAAAACGCTAAAATGAAGTATAGCCATTTCATGATGAGAAGCGCTGAAACAGTAGTAAATGTTCGGTCATTACGATGTTTTCACTCATCATTACTCGGTGTCAATTCTTTCGTAACAAATTTTGTCAGCATGTCACATATGTCACAACTCGATATTTCGTCATGCTTTCCGTGTTCCTTGTCTGTTTGTACTTTATATAAGCAGCAGAAAATGATGTTTTTACCAAATACCACCATTCTCAGTGACAGCCGCTGCTGATCACATCACAACGTATTAACCCAACGCTATTTTTATTCGATATACTTTCCAGTGTTCTCGCTAAGAGCTAGAGGAAAAAAAGATCTCCCAAAATTGCTGCCAATATGGCTACAGGGGCACAACAACGCTTTTGAACTCTTTCCCTCTTGTTAATTCATGCGCCGAATTCAGTTAGTTGTTAATTCAACGATATTTAGCAAGTCCTATCCATTATACCTTTTCGAATGGCCTCGAAAACGCGTGTCGCGACTCGGTCTTTTTTCAGTTGACACTCGCTCTTTTTTCGGGGACTTCCATCCTCAGTGCGTCGCGAAATGGGACGGATAGAACTGCCAGATAATCTAGGAACAAGTCATGTAGAAGATAACGTAAAATTGCGCAATATCGCAAACTGAATCGAACTTACCCAACAGTGTTGTCGCTCGCGATGCTCCAATGGTACAGTATCTATCGTATGTGTTTGTGATGAGGCGCTTTGGCAGGTTCAGAAGAAAGAACGCAGAACGTACCACATAATACGGAGTACGAATAAAGTAACATAAAAAGATACGCACGAATAATATATGTGATTCGAATAAGGGTGTTAAAAACAAATGGTAAGCAAAATTCATAGTTAAAATGATGGGGATATCCAAAAGGCGATAAATTTTGTCATCGAACACAGAACCTGGTCGCTACTTGGGAAAACAGGGGAAAAGAGACAGGCGCAACATATTCCCAAAACCAGTCTGTGGCCAGCAGCGTTATGTCAGCGCTATGTTGGAATCCAGAGATCTATATTGGAGATAGCCACTTTGCATACGGACCACTTATATTTATTCAAGAGTGTTGTAACTTCTTGAATTATATCATATAGCCATGTCGGTATTCAATTACGATAACAACATCGTTTAAGTTTCAGCATATCTATATATAAATATATATAAAGAGAGAGAGAGAGAGAGAAAATGCATTAGATGAAAATTGAAGCAATACACTAGTACATAAGTATTTTTCACGGAAAACTCATACTGGTGCTCAATTGATTGTTGTCTACCTGCGGAACTCCCTCACGACAGGTCCACGCTGTGTCCGTGAAACACACTAGGTCTCAATGTTCCTTTCGAACAGTATGTACCTGACCTAATACTCCGTAATTGGACGATCCACTATTTCTTTGTTAGTCGACTACGATTAGGTAGCAACCAATCGAATTAATTATTCTTCTAGAAGATCAAACGAAGAAGCAAAGCGAACTTTGTCTTCGCTTCTGTCGCCAAAGCCACGAGCAGCGATCAGAACGGATGGCGATTCGTGTAGGGTAGGTCTGAGACTGAAAGGGAAGTTAACAGTGGAGATTCCTGCCATTTTGTTTATTCGTCATCAATGACAACAGCGATGACAACGTTTAGCATGCCGACAGCGAATCCAGAAGCTGAGGAGGCGCGGTAGGAAGGGGCGTAAAGGTGTCCTCCTCACAATACGTCAGCGCTGGCAGTAGAGCGACGGCATTTGATTACACCGATGACGTACATCGATGCAATGAGGCTACAATGGAGCGGCCGGGCCCGAAAACTCTGCTGTGGTCATCTGCTAGCGTACAACAACGACTGGATAAGTGGCTGGAGAGAGCATGGATCTTCGACGATATCTGCGACGACTGTCGTACAGTAGCTGTTGAAAATTGAAACAGGCATCGATGGATGCATTCTTGAGCTTTTCAAAAATATCGAACGACAAGATAAAAGCAGTGAATTGTTCGTATTTTTGCTATGTCGCTGGTAACTGCTGTTGCTAATACTGCTAAAAGCAGGCTTCAGCTAAATACAATGTGCCCGGTCCGGCCATCTGCGGGTGGAGTTTTGAAGCCGTTAAGACACGAAGGTTTACACATGTAGGAGTATAATGAAGATATCAATGCTCATTGCACACTTCTCTAGTGACCAAAATGTGTAGTACAATTTGATGCTACCACCGCTACAAATCACGACACACTTGGCACATACGTAAACCAAATGAAAAGAGAAAAGGTGACCGGAGGTCCGGGCACGGGGTACGGAGTAATGAGGACAAGAAAGGTCATGCTTTTTGGAAAAAATCCACTTAGAGAATGCATTTTTTGGCATTACCAGTTACAATGCAAAGGCATTGATGCGTATTATGCATAGCTCCTCGAAATACGCTCGGTTGCATCTGTCGCAAACAATATATAATGGGTTTACGGCTATGGGGTATGCAAATACCGGGAATATGATATGTGTAAAGAAGATACGGAGGCGGTTTCTCAGATTTCAGCGGAAAGGCTTGCTTCATTTGCACAGTAGACAAAAACATTTTAAAATCAGTATAGATGATGAATAGATTGCCGTTTATGTATACAGCGGGCAATAAAAAAGTTTAACATTTGGCCCCGACGCATACATATAGTGAATTAATCGTTTAGACCGAGCATTTCCACAATTTTGTATATGAATAACTTTATTGATAAAATCTGCAAGTAATATGATTTATATGTGTGTCTGAAAACAAAAGCCTTAGTAATATATTATGAATTTAAGTTCCCAAGGTCATTCCTATGTCGCTGCATGTATCCCAGCCTAGGAGCTAAAATTCCCTTTTATACCATCAAAGTTGTGATTTTCTTGCTTCAATACAAGCATAAACATTTCGCAGCTCGAAAATGTTTAACGCTCAATCTCGTTAATGATATTAAACCCCATAAACTTACTAAAAGATATGTGATCACGTTTCTAAATCTCAACAAATTTCCGATTTTTACTCAGTGCTTAATCTAAATAAAGCACTCAGGTAATGCGAGCGTCGTTTATCCGTGAATTCCAACGCGGTGAGATGAGTTGCCGAAAACTAACTGTAATATCTTTGTATAATACCGCTCTAGAAGCTAACTGTTATTCACGAGGGAAGCTTAGAGATTCAAATGCTTTTGATTGAGTGTCATAACTTTTTAAAATGAACGACTTTTAGGTAAGTGGAGTTTGACATACTATTCATACAGCCATAAAAGTTATGATTTGTGCTGCAGTCAGAGCGTTTGTCTATACATTATTACGTTTAAAGTGTATATTGCGACTGCTATAGTTCTCTCACATTTCGGCACAACGTGTGTTTATTACACTTGGGTCAAAAAAATGACATGAAATTCTAAGCACCAATACTTCGGAAACCACGCATCAGAACTGTCGATCAAATATAATCCCCCTTGTCAGCAAGCAGATAACGCAAATCACGTACTGCAGCTACAGTCTGAGATGCTCTACAGCATATGATACTGTAGCAGTATATTTTACAAGCCTTTCACCGACCGGGAGTTATACCGGATGCCTTACGTGCGACAGTCTACAAGGTTGGGCAGAAGTCAATATTATCTATCCATAGTTACCAAACTCCGCCATGCTAAAAGCAAAATAGGTCTAATGAGTTAAATCACGTTACCGTGTTCCAAATGCCTTAGATGTGATCAAATTCTCCTATATTGCGGATCGCATGCAAAGACGTGTGTTAATTTAATAAATGAATAAAAAAAATTAATAAAGACAAAAGCTGGCTCGACCACTAATATACACACAAGTACTAGTTTCTCGACGAAACATCAACTTCAAATGTACATTTGGAAGAGTATTTATAGAAACAATTTTACTACATTAGTTGCTAAATTAATGGGACAACTATTTACATTACATGTAGTGCCTGTTGTTTTGCCACAGCAAATACCATACGTACATGATTTCATTGTCATCATATCCATTTGTTCAAAAATGAATAAGCTGTTTGAACTTTCGCGCCATTTAATATTCGGTTGCCATCCATGTTGTTTTTTTAACATAACTAAGAGCACATTTTCTGCAAATGAGTGAAATTTTGTAAGAATCCAACGTCACCTCGAATTTTCCGGTGGGATTATATATGGTGAGCATTCTGTGGTTTTTTTTCCAAATGGAGCAACGAGCGGAACATAAAAAATGGTGGCATATTGCATCCGGGGGGAATTACTTCGAAGAGGTCAACTTGAATTAACAATTAGGTAGATAAGCAAGCGACAAACGGTTATATCGCCGTCAGTTTTTTCCAGTTGGTTCATTACAAGTCAGATTTAAACTATAATGCAGCATAGGTCTGTGATAGGCGGAAAAAGGATGACCTTATAGTTACTAGGTCAAGCAAAACAAATGAATAGAACAGGAAACAAACATGGATGAGCATCAGTGACGGATTGAAAAAAGGTGACGCTTATTCATGAAATTATCATTTAAAAATGTCCGTTAGCGATGCTGTTTGTCGAATGAGATCACTCACGAAATCATAGATTCTTAGAGCAAGGAACCTGCCGAAAAGGAAATGGATTGCCGCTCGAGAGTGGTGTTTTGCCATAGGTAAGTCTTTTAAAGATTTATCATTGAAACATTATGATCTTCTGTACAGAAATGTAATTAGGTTCTCCATAAAAATTACAATAATTAGGATTAGAATGATCGGAGGATTTGATGACTCAGATTCTAATTTTGCATACTAACTTCAATGCCGAAAACAGTATCGGAAAATGAAGTCATGCAGAAGAGATCACTCTGGTTGGGAAACTATTGAGTGTGTTGGTTATTGACTCGAATTTTGTGCAGACTTGATAGAACTAAAGTCAGTTTCTCGTATTAGGCTTAGAAGTTACTGCTATTGTCAAATAGAAGTTAAAGATGCATATTCATAGTCACATCAGTTCGTGGTGTGGTAACAGTTTTTGGTAAATTTTCAGGTGTCCGCAAAACTTCTACGTCAAGATTGGTGTGAGTGCCAGTGCGGCTTAAAAAACACTATCGGGGTCCTAAAACTGAATTAATACAGCTTTTCGACATACCTCTACCATATGAGCTATGAAGCAACTGTTTCGGCCGAAAATGGCAGAACTGAGTCACCTGATAAAAGAACACATGCATGGTACAGAAAAATAACAATTAACGTAAAATAATTTAATGTAGAATTATAATAATTTGATTACTGTCCTCTGTTTTCGAAAATGAACCGCTGTAAATTTATTGTAACCCGACCTGAGTACTTCTCAAGAACTGATCGGTACGACGTAGCGGTAAGTCAAGCCTTTAGCGCTTAAACGAACCAGCTTTAATTTTGTTAATTGCCATGAATAAAAAATATTTGATGGTAGGTTGCTTATACATTCGTACTCATGTAAATATATGAAGAATATATGAACTTTTTTGAACATCAAGGACTTGCCCCCGTTCAACCGTGTTTGTTGCTAGAATTATCTCGAATGTTTTTTATTGTTGGGCGTTACCGCCTGTAGAGCTCTGCTCGGGCGAGCTTTGTAGATATTGACGCAAATATACAAAGTGAGCAAATTTGTTAGTAATCAATAATAAAATTACAGCACATTGATATGCATGGCAGAATAGACTACTAATTTACTCATTGAGAGCAATGGGTGTAAGCTAACAATAGAGCATGCAGTATGCAATTTTTAGCATGTGAAATTCACAAGGTTGTTGTTCAAGCCGAGTGTGGGCGCTCATAGTAACCTAGTAAGTCAGTAAGAAAAAAATTGACTTCCACACAAGAAAAGAGCATAAATAAAGCGTGGAAAATTTTATCGATATAAATACCGATTATTTTGACTACTAAAACTCCCGTCGCCGTTTGCACCACCTTCACCATGTCAGACCTTCAATAAACGGACGTGCAAGGCAGCTTCTATGGCACAGCCCGACGTAGTGCGACCATTTCTTCTAACAGTATTTTACGTTATGTCTTAACAGAGATTATAGCTTTTTACTCTACTTCGAAGTTGACGGGTGAGTTGCATTACTGCCGATAAATTCGAGCCACATATCTTTAAGAAGTCCTACCACCACCCGAATTTAATCGTTTATTCATTTATTGGATTTATTTGTATGATGTAAATGATGAGGTAATAGTAAACGTTAGAATCTGCTGAGTCCCATGAACGGGATGGGTGAAAATGTCTGTAGTTAAACATGCTATATATTATTATGTGGCACCGACAAGATAATAGACAAGAATTGCTTTATTATCCAATCGTATAGCTCGACTGGTTGTTAAAACGCGTATCATTCCGTAATCTTCAGGTATTTAAATAACGCGTCATAAACCGTCCTAGTACACAAGTAGAAAACTTTTAACGAAAATTTCCGTACAATCAAGGGTCACAGAATAATGAGGTGTACATGAAAGCGGGTTGGAAAAGATTTGGTCTATCTTTGAATAACAAGCTTAATTATATAGTCGCATTATTATTATTAGCATTTATTATATGCTCTCCTCAGTACGGTTTCTTTATGCCTCTGCTTAATATAGGATATTTTAGAATCGATCCGTAACCTTATTTAAAAGAGATTTTAGTAAAAGGCACTATGAAAGATCTCAAAAATACCCAAGGTTACATTTCTAACATAAAAGTATTTCGACAGACCGTATAAACCAGGTACATTTTCGCTATTTTCGTCTGAGTGATATTATGAATGACTGAGAAAATATATGTATGTATGTATTATAGACTTAAATAGATCGCAATGTCATTTAACTTTGATGATCTGAAGTGAATGCTCATCGTACTTCATTTTCGTTCGCCATTTGTTTAGTGGCGGTTGTGCAGTAGCAGAAGAACACGGCCGTGTCCTCGGATCCTACCGCTCGATTTTAGCCTAATTGCACCACTATACTAATCAGATGTCGTCGCTCTACTGCCTTCGCTGAAGCGTTGTGAGAAGGACATTTTTACACCCTTTCTTATCACGTACCCCTACTTCTAAATATGCTGTCGGTATGGTGAACGTCACCATCGGCGTTTTCGGCGGAAAAACAAAATGGCAAACGCACCGTCAACCTCTCTACACGAATCGCTGTCCGTTCTGATCGCTGCTCCTGGCTGTGGCGACAGGAAGAAAATGAAATTAACTTTTTTCGTTTTATTTTCCGAAATAAAAATCGCCTCGATTTGTCGCTGCCCAATAGGAGCCAAACTGTAAAAAATAGGAGATAATCAAATTACGGAGTATGAGATCAGCTAAATAATCTACACTGCCCGAAACGGACATTGAGGCGTAGTTTATGGCATCGATACGGCGTGGACTCGTCGTTTCCTCACGAACCTAACAGATAGGTAATAATCGACTGAGCACTTCGTACGAATCCCTTGTAAGAAATACCATATAGTAGTGAATCGATTTGATTTTTACGCACATATTTATTTTTAGCTACATTGATACTCCCGAGATGGTATTATCACAAGTGAACAATAACATAATTGAATAATATAATCAGAGAGATGACAAGAGATGTGAATGATCCAGTGGCCGTCTCGGATGTAGGGGTCCAGATTACAACATCCCGGTAAGATAACACTGATCAGGAAGTGTTTCTAGAATGGCCTGCATTTGTTTTTACGCAAAAATCACCGTGAACTAAAGACAATCAACATAGATTGGACTCCGTAAATTATACCATATGTTTTGAATATGAAATGAGCAAGTAGTTAGGCTAACTCAGGATCCTTCAGAACTCAATGCTGCCTCGCCACAAGTTTCGAAATTCTAAAAAAGTTGACATACTTTCATCGTTTAATAGCAAATGTCTAGAAAGCACTTGAGTTGGCCTCATTCGTGGAGCAGTTTACTACAAACAATAAGCAAGCTTTTGTAGGTAGCTATAAATTTATTGTAGTTTATTGTGAAAAAATTATTATAGACTTCTTGAGAATTTCATAAGGTAGTGCATATTATCAGTAACGCTTTTAGATGATAATGGACTTGAGAAGGAAACCCTCATTCTATTTTTGGCCACGAAAGTTGACCTTCTAGAAAAGTGTTGTTTTTTCTGTTATACTAACCTGAACTCTGTGAAGAACCTAAAAACAGCAAGGACATTTTTTAGAGTATTCAAACTCTTTTGTTGGCATTTGTTTCTGCGTCTCGGGCCATACTTTTACAAAACAAAATTCTTAGCTAACTCATAAAAAAATTAGTCTACACGATGCATACCATGGTATTTGTACCTATGTATATAATAGCACCCGATTGACAAATTGAAGACCACCGATATCATAATAAAATTTGTATATTAATGTTACCTACATTATCTCGCATCTAGTTTCCGATTCGCCAGCGTCGTGCAGTCGCTCAGATGACGCTCGTTGAATTCCTTTTTTTTTTAGAATTTTCCTTTTCTTCGGTTGCCGAGTCACTTTCTCTTAATTTGAAGCCATGTTTACCTCGTTTTCTGTATTTCCCTTAGAACTGCAAGATTTCTGCCTCACAAATGCCAATCTTTTTTTGCGTAGCAATGGAACTTTTCTTTCTGGCGCTTTTGTGTGCAGAACATTTCTGATAAACGATTACAGCCTGAAATTGCAGCTGTAAATCTGTTTAAAAATTATTTCTACGTAATCACGAAACTGAAGCTTGGACAGGTGCAGTATTTTACCAGCGTATTCGTTTTGAGACTTCTTGATCTTGTTTTTGCTGCTGAATTGTGTATAAAAATAAATGCAATTACTTTATGTATATTGTTACTAGCTACAATCTGTAGCCAGAAGACTCGATGGATGCGAGCCGTTATTTGACAAATAATTGATACGCGTGTCGAGCCTATTCAGTTTACATTGATTAATTTATTTGTAATAGCTTTATTTTTCGCTCTACAAGACGTTTATGGGTATTTAAGGACGAAACAGAAGCAATTAAAGGCTATGGATTACTTCATTACGGTACAACCATAAGAGTTCTCTGAAAGAGCACTGACAAAGCAATTGTAGTGTATGTGTGTGTTGTAGGAAAACGTCTGATGAACGAAAGACAGTTAAGACCGACGGCCACTGTAAATGGTCGCGATATAAACAGACCTGATAGAGGGGAACGTCTAGGTCAACACGGAAGAGCCAGAAATCAGTCAAGGCCAAACTGAAATACGAGATAACGTAACAAAACGAAAATCGAATAAACAATGCCCACATGTTCTCACATTACTTAATTAATTTTTTCAGTTAATGGCTTGTACACCAAACAAACGTGATTTTACGAAGCTTACATCGTTTTGTTTTTCTGTTGCCATTGTATTTCAGCGATTCACCAGAAGAGTATAAAGCTCATAAGGCATTAAAATTTAGTCGTCATACTATGTCTGTTTAAACCTGGCTCTAGTTAGCTGGGCTTGACTCTAATTCTAACAGTCTCACATGCGTAGGACTATTTGCAGTCCGAGTCTTAGTCAGTTTCTGGGATTACATTCAAACAAGCTTGATAAAATCTAGTTACTTACTATCATATCATGTATAGCACAATATTAACTAGCACAAGAAACGGTTGGGAAGAAAAGAGAAGACTGGCCGTTACTTGTTCATCGTTTTCAGTGTTCGTAATTCGCTGCACTGACAAATGGGCCAGGATAAAATACTACATTTCTTTCTTTAGCTTCCAATTTACCAAACTTAGAACTATTGATGTTGCCCTGATCTAGGCGGACTTTTTTTTATTGCAGTGGATCGTACGGTCCGCTATTAGGGTTTAAGATTTAACATCTATGCACTTGAAATTAATATGTTTCAAACATTTAGGGTCACGACTAAATGAAGTTGTATTATCAAACTAAGTTACAAATGAATCGCAAAGTTTGAGCAGAACAGCCTAGCAACCCTCTGACCAATAACTAGATGCTTTAATATACAAGTAAACACTTACTTTTTTAATCCTATTTTTTGTTTTTAAATGCTAAGTGATCATCGCGCAGCAGGTCAAGTGTGTTTTTTTCTTATTTCTTTAAAAGCAGCATTAAATCTCCGGGTTTTACATCTGGTGTTCTTTTGTTATTAGATATTAATTTTAACGGGTGAGTAAGCAGTTTTAGGACGAAACGACGCGTGTCTTTCAAACCCAGGTTTTAAATCTAGAAAATTTCCGTTTCTACACCCATATTTGCTCGGGGTCAATGGTGGTCTAAGTTTGATCCCGGTTACAGACACCTCGTTTCGAGACCAGCTGTCTGATGACATGCTGATGGAAAGCTCTGCCGGACCTAAAATTCAAGTCACGTAGTGTTTCATAACTTAACTAGGCAGACATGTTATCACGAAGATAAGCTGTACTGACTATCAAATATTAACATTTAATG
>NW_019213088.1:27252-69424 GCF_002532875.2 Varroa jacobsoni | reverse complement strand
ATATAAGAAGAAATCAGGACCGGAATTAAAGGCAAAAGTCTAACTTAAATTGCCTACAAAAATGTTCATGCATTTCATTTGATATCGTCCGATATTATTTGACTGTTAGAACGAATAACCGCACCACTTTTTTGTTTTGCTTGGGAGGGGCGTGATACTACTTTTAAGTAAATAAACGTCCACAGCATGATTCAAGTTGAGCGTTCACTGAGAATTTGCGACTGCTATCTTGTAGCCAAATTTGAGTCCATTCAATTCAGTGCATATAATCAACTAACGACAGGCCATACAAAAAAGGAAGAGCATCTTCTATACTGCAGTTTTCCAGTGCACTGTTTCCACCTTTTCTTGCGTATTCTGTAGCGGCGGTCCGATGGGTAATAAAATAACTTGATATTGCAGAATTGGACTGCTATATCAAAATGCTATTTTTAATTTTTTACATTTACTGTTTGTATGTACGTACTTAACTGATTTGTCCATAGCTCATGTTCTCAGTATCAGGGTACCAATATATCAACGGAGTCTTCGCCTGAGATGTGGTTTTGATGGCGAACGATAAATATTCATACATAGGTACGGAGACCCATATGGTAAAGACGGCGACTGCAACGTGTCAATATTTGTATGCGCTGCCGCTTTTCTACTTACGATGGATGACGAAAAATATTTTAAATTCATCTTTTTTTATTTGTTTATGTCCTCGCCACGGCTTGCGTTTGGACCGAAATATAGCAGACACGACAAAGTTAGGGTTAACAGAAGGTCTACGATTCGTACTTCATACGCTACTTAAAGCACGCATGTTTTCCTTGAGTCGAATATTGCCAGTAGACTATCAAACCGTTTACCATTGATTCTATAAATTCAGACAAATAGTAATGCAAAAAGAAATGACGACGTACCAACTGTTTTGCTGCTGCTATCCGCTGGCAGCGTCAGCTTTGTTAATTCTGCTGGTGCCGCTGCTAATTCCCTAGCCGCTGCTGTTGTTGTCATCTCAGTTTTTTTTTCTGACCTTCTCGTCAGGTGTTTGTCGGGCGAATGTCAAGTAATTTCGCGATAATCCGTGATAATACTTTCAATTATTAGATTTGAAAACTAATGGCTTAAAATCTAAAGATGTTCATTAAAGTATACATGTACACCATATATAATGGTGTGTCCTTTGCCTCGTTATGGTAGTTCTTGATAATTTCTAAGTGGTTAAAACTCATCTTTCGAATAATTTGAATAATGTTGCTATATAGTGTGAATCGGTAACCCTAGCGCCATATTCAGTTTGTTGTTTTCCGCTTTTCTTTTCAAAAGGCTCCTTTGTAAATTCGTTTCTTTTCGTCGATCGGAATTAAGCACAAGCAACTTCCTGATGTTTTAACTGGCGATGTTTTGATCTGCTGTCGGAAAAACCTGATGCAAGTAATAAGGAAAGGCTTTATGAATGAAATAGGTAGTTACTAAATTACTAAATTTAAGTAAAATTCCCAGTTAGCACGTGATGAATCAGGTGCATCAGGACAACGTGTTTGGTCAGATTCACTAGAACTACAATATTGTTCATTTAACTCACACTCATACGTTGTGCAATCATGACATAATACTTGACTGATTGCAAACGTATTTTTCTTATTTATATCTAGTGGCATCGATGCGTTTGTAAAGCTCGTGTATCGAAATTTTAGTCGGCCATACGGGAATTTGGTCGGTTAATATTAGGCAACAGGCCCACTTTCTACTGAACGACAGATTCCATTTCAATATGGGTTAAGAAAGGGTATCTATTTGTTACGCTGTAAACAAACACGGAGGTATATCACGATTGTAGGCACCAATTGGTCCTAGATTTGCAAACATATATATGACAGAAGCTAACTAGCCTTTATTAAATACTCTGATGATATTGGAATACCAGCTCAGGACATATGCCTCATACCTGAAAATGAAAACGTACTGTACTATATTGGTGCTCACTTGTTGACGTCCTTACTGGAACACTAAAAACTACATAAACGACGCACAACAGAATAATAATCTTTTTAGAGGATAGTTAAATGTGAAGATTCAGTTTGAATGTAAAAATAACTTAGAACTTCTTTCGTGCGTTGACGAGTTCTGCCAGATCTGGCCGCCCTTTACACATTTACCTTGTAAACATCGCGTATTTTTGGAAAAAGGTAACACCTATTACTGAAGAGTACCTTATACTGTTCGCTGTGTAAATGATTTTGGAATTGGAGGACTCTGCAAAATGCTCGACGACGATTGAGATATTAAAAGTAGATATAATGGAAAGTAGCTTTTATGATAAGACGAAATAAGTAGAATTCAATTTTTGCAAAAAAAGATTTCTATAGATTGTTCGTCGCTTGATCATCTTATTAATTAGACCGAGGTCAAGCCAGTGTATAACTAAATCGGGTGAACATGCTGTGCTCTTGGCCCCGTACCACGAGTATATTAACTATATTTTGTTATCGACAATGTTTGTGTTGAACACGCTTAATGTGTTAGCGTTTTACTGATTTAGCCGTTTCTATATCTTGGCTTATGTAGTTTAAGCGCCATTCTGTTACATACGCACGGTCCCATATCGAACCTTGCGACGCTTACTATAATTGATTGTAGACAACATTAGTAATAATTGTCCTAGTGTATGTAAATAATGTTAGCAATCGTTACCATTTGTTTTCTTAATTAATTTCAAATATCCGGCAGTGGTCCCTCTTGTTAGTTTCCCCCAGTAGTCCCAGTGAAACGTACTAACACAACTTTGCGTTATAGCAACTCTAGCTAAGCTATTTATTTACAGCCTATTTTGTCATCACGAAAACGTTTGATAAGTAGCTTAGGAATACGATATTTTTATATTGGCGGACCACGATATGCGTACGATACGAATAAGTGACGTCAGCCATGCATGTGTAGGGGACGCTCGTTGTCGGGTGACACTTAGGGGTACGTTACTTCTTATTCGTATTTCGTATAAAAAAAGTTACTTATGGATGGATATGATTTGTTTTCCTGTCAGTGCTTAGTTTATGATGAAGAAAAATTTGCTCGTTGACTTGATCTACGCCATGGCATAACGCTAGCAACAGCTGATCTCGTCGGCCATAGTCTCCCAATGTGGCCCTTGAGAAGAAAGTTGGTCCATTCAGTTTCGCATGCAACGCCTTTGGCGGCCTAAAACTGCGACAGAAACATGCTGTTTCTATTGTGCTGTTCATCATAAAAGAAGAAGAAACAGATATAAAATCAAAAAAGGAAAAGCAAATCTCATGTAGCATGTTACTATCTGGTTTAAAAATAAAACTCATAAGACCAATGGACAGTTCTTGGTAATGAATATAACAGGCTATTCCACCCAAGGAATTCGTTTGAAAATTCAGCGGTCAGTTGTCAATTGCATAGACTGTCGTTAGTGAGATATTCGTTTCATGTTGAACTTACCCGTTTAGGGTGCCATCAATAAATTAAGCAATAATTGACGCATGTACGTATGCGTAAGCCCTTAAATATATGGGTAGTCTGAAGTCACAATTAACAATCATGACCGTAAGCATCATGTATAATAAGTATCTGCAAGGTATATAATGTCTAGTTACCGTGAAAACTTGTATGAATAATACTTGTTGTCCTAATACTATTTAACGAGAAAACCGTAGAAGGTTTTTTTATTTATTAAGGCATAACTGGTCTAAGTGTGGTCAGGTCAATATTTTCGTGTGATTCCAAATTCATAATACAAACGTCAAGCTGCCACGTAATGAGCAGAATTTGTGTGTACGCTATTATGTATTATATAGGACTCAGCAGATAATGAATTCTGAAATTACTGAGAAACGAGCCTGCCAGCTGCCTATTGTTATCCGAAAGATTCACGTACGGAAGCCTTAACTACGTCATGCGCCGTAATATGCTACTACAGAGATGTATTCAGGATAGATGGTTGCATACCATATTTAGTGGCTGTAGGATTACTACGTTCACCAGGCCCGGATGATAGGAATACGATGTGCCTAGAAACCCTTTCTCTAACCAGTAGTTCAGGCAGGTTCTACTAAGAAAGTATTGAAGAAAATTAAGATGTTTGCCCATTAGTCTATCGTCATAGATATTCACTACAAATTGGTACTTGTTTCATAACGAATCGGTATTATACCAATTTATTAGTCGATGCAATTGATTCGTAAATTATACTGTTATTAAATTATGTAAATTATTATTGGTACCCGTGGTACTCCGCCATGTCGTATGTGACATAGACATTCTAGCTGATATTCTAGCTATTTCTATATTAGCTCTTATAGTATTCTAGTATTCTAGCTGTTCGTATTGTAGCTGGTTTCATGTATGCATGAGGCGTAAGCATAATTGTATTAATTTGTGTGCCTTTGTGTGTATATGGCGAAAGTGGATCATCCTCCTAATAAGAAATATTCTGCTTATTAAGAATAACTAGATCTAGCTGCGTTTTGTCGTAGGATATTTCTGTGAACCCACTGAGATAGTACATTGTGCAGATTCGTAAGTTTTCTACTTTAGGTGCTGACTTTCAAACGCATGTTATCGAACAGACCATGGGAAGGTCTAGATTTGGGTGATAACGAATCGATATATGTATATTCTCGTTGTACCCTAAAAGTTAGCTTTTCTGATTGGAGTAACGAATGTTAGAAACTTATGAGTGGAAAGATCGATCAATAGTGTCGTATGGCCGCTATTAGGTGGTAGCACGACATCTGAGGAGGGTTGATGGAGACAGTATCACTAGCAGCAGGCTGCTTGTATGATAGAAATTCACCGCTACGTGAATGTGAGTTGTGGGTTGGAGGCTGAATGACAAAGCAGTGCATGTATGTATTGTAGGATGGAAACCGTGTTGCGTCCTCATTTCGGTAGGTCCAACACACACCTACAACCAGTGTAAAGCGCAGTCCTGAAGTTGTACTGTGCCAATGTGTATACGTGTGCGTATGTGATTGAGGCAAAGAACGCTTGACTGTTCCTTTCATGGTTGCCTCTATCGCGATGGTCGCGATGAGAGCGACGTTGTAGGGACGAGAGCATAGGGACTCAGCAGCATTACGATCACGACGACAGGTTAAACGACGACATTGAGAGGGGCCAAATAAAGAGAGCGAATGGGCAATGCGCGGGGTTTTCAAAATATCCAACCTGAAAAGCCCGAGAGGGAGCAAGCACACTGGGAATTTCGGAGATGTCTGGAGGCTGAGTGTGTTCTCAGCGCATAGTAATGATGCTGTGGCTGTATGATAAGCTGTGCATACATATCGGAGAGATCAAACCATGCCGGGTGATTGGATAACTGAGCGCGCGGTACGGCGTAACCGTGAACAGGTTAGGAGGCTTTCAGATACAAAGGACGTCCTGGTGACAACAATATTAATCGAGCACCGTATACTGTACATATGCATATACGCACAACCTTTAGCTTGCCGACTGAGAACGTACTGCAGTCTGAAATAATGTTTTGTAAGTAACGCTGGAAATTGACGTGAATAGTAGGAAATGAACTCAAATATGAAATGTGTGTTCGTATTTGAGCTAGATAATGCACGCTAATACAAACACAGAGCGGAAAAGATATGTATAGGACACGAGGCAGAATCCTCTATAAGCTCGGTTGAAATCCTATCGCTTGCCTGTCCGTGAATCGTTAAATATGAAAAAATTAACAAACTACCAATTACATAAACAGGATCATCATCGTACAATCCTATCTAGAAAAATAAGGAACGAACCGTCGCCTTGTGGATTGTCAACGTGTTCACTATTTTACAGAAGTTCACTTCAACATTAAAGCACCTACAAATGGATCCACGGGAACTTTTACATGACACTAACGGCAAATTGCCAGTTTGGAGATTTTGTGTTTACTAGGGTTGTTTTGATTGCTCTGGCTAATGACTTCCAAAGAAGCGTAGCTGGGCCCAAAGCGCCAACGTAAATTTGGTTCGTTGTAAGCATAACCATGAGCAACTTTTATTAACGCCTTTGTGTGGTGGCTCAATTGAGGACTCGTTGCATATAGAAAAGAAGCCGGCGCCACCGAAGAAGCTTATCACTTCTTCATTCGACGTCTTGGCACGCGCTTTCCGAACGGGTGTGCCAAACAAAATCGACTAGTAAAAGCCACCAAAACTATGGTCGCTGCTGCGCTCCGGACAAAATGCGTCCAGTCATCAATTCAGCTCTATAGACGATTCAGCAGCGATCGGCCATGAAGCAAATATCGAAACCGTCCCTCTAGCAGTACTACGGCGACGTCGGATGTCGTTGCGAGGCAGCACTGCACGAGCGGACGGACGGACAGACAAGCAGATGAAGCAGTATGAAGAAGGAAAGACGGAGAACGAAGGCGAAAATGTCATGTCTATACTACAACACCACAAATATTACCACTGTTGCGGAATGGCCTTATTCTTTAGCGGGCCCCTAGTTCGCAGGTTCTGCTTCTTCTATTCGTTGCATAACGTATACGAATCAGTGTGTAAGCGAACAAAGCAGACTAGCGGAAAATGTAGTTTCTCTCCCAACAGCCTTTACAGTTGGACAATGCAGCGGCGACCGCCGCTTCAATCATATAGAAGCTGTAAAGCGAATTTACACTTGAATACAACGTCTGGGAAGCGCAACGTAGATACAGAAGCGGCTCAGTACTGAGTGTAGAAGTTCCGGGCTCAGTGAATCCCTCGTAGAGTAGAAGACTAAATGACTCTAAGGAGAAGTCCCGTCAGCTTGAGGCGTTTCGCAGGCCGGGCGTCCAATGCGCCTTTTGCGTCGAACGTATAAACTGATGAAAACCTCTCTTTCCTTTTTTTGTGTAGCTTATCGGAAGTCTTCGTCTTTTTCGTGTTTTTTCCCCCGTATTCGTTTCTCCGCCTCGAAAAATCTCACTGTCTTCGCTTCTGTCTTTTTGTGGGCCTTTGCTGCGCTCTCAGATATTTATTTTCGGAATTTCTTCACACGTTCGCTAACAGTACAACAGCATACATAGCGTACTGCACTTTTCCCTTATTCGTATCGCATTTATATGAAGCATATACGTAACTCTATCAAACAGACAAGCCCTCTATTTCGGAAAATATGTCTACCGTGCATATCCTGCCTGGGAATAGAGTATTTTTTAGCTTAGTCGGGTAAGATGCATGTAAGGGCCGCACCTAACATTTATCTACGAGAGAGAGCCTGCACACTATTTATTCATGACTACAAAAGGCATCTACTGATCAGGGGTTAGAGTAGTCAGTATTTGAGACCTTGTTGCATCAGTGGTATATCAGTCACCTATATTGTTCTAATTGCATAGTTGGCCATGTCACAAGGCATACCTTAGGAGGCATAGCTTTACATACCTACAACTTCAAACCTCTACATGATTTGTATATCTTTTGTGCAAACTCTTGAAGAGGAAAAAGGACGACTGGATAATCTACCGTGGAAACATCCTGGCTAAAACTAGATAATGATTTAAAGCTTTCCTGTTTTTGGTCAAAATTTTTTTGTGAATTTTATTGTAAAACAAATTAGCCATCCTAGTCCTACAGATCGAAGACAGTTTAAATTAGGTGTCATGGAAAACTTATTGGTAAAGATATTAGTGGACTTTCCATGAAACAAAGGAATAAAAGCAGAAAAATTAGTATTAAACGTCAAGGATTAAAATATCACGATTATAGGGACAGAGGGTTAGCGGCCGCAACAGTGTTGCTGGATGTTCCGTTGAGATCAGTCAAGAACCATTTCAGTTATGGTTACTGAGGTAAATTTAGCTTGACCCAAGCGGTGGAGGTTGTTAGTGGTTTGAAATTTAGGAGTTCGGTTGGAGAACATGGGATTTGTGTTGAGAGCTGACTCTGTACGGATGCAATGCGCAAACATATGCCGTGCTGAGTGCACAATGAATGCGTTGCATGGCATCTTTCCCTTTGCGAAAAAAGGGAAGATAACAGGGTTATGTATATGAAAGAGAATGGAAAGGGATGTAGGAGAACGGAAGAGAAATACTGCTAGTGGTCATAGTATTCATATTTGATTCATTAGAGAAGCAAAAATCGTCCCTGTTCATTTCCGTTTCCGGCCTTTATGTTACCATCACCTCGACTAGTAGCGCTGCCGTTTGCTTGCCCTCTAGCTTGATGCCGGTTAGTTTGCTTGCTTTCTTTCTTGCTCGATCACTTCGTTCCCCCGTCTGCTTCCTTCAAAAAGGGAGCCGTAAGAGAGAGCAACGGCAGAAGCAGTGGCTACAGACTCTGATATTCCCCAGTGGCACCCCAACCGTACACATGCACGTACGAACGTACATACTGGCGCTGGATGGGGTTAGCTGGCTGCTGACCGGCTGAATGCCGACGATGTGACGGAGTGACTGCGTCGAACCCTTTGTGGAACTGCGTCGAACATCAATTCAAATTGACGCTTGCCATCGGCCCTCTTTTTTCTACACGTCCCCATCCTTTCAGTCTTTGCTGAATGCGAACTATCATTGCTGACCTGAAACCATCAGACAATCGTTACGGCTCAAAAGTGGGATCCCATTGTTAAGGGAAAGGATTGTGACAAGCAAAGGCATCAACGCACAGTACAGCTCACACAGACAAACGATGCTTTATGTTTTGAGTCTACTATACATGCTTTTTCTAAAAATACTAAGAACCAATAATTTTATAATGAATTCATCAAATCGTTTTCGTCGCAATATGCTGCCTACAAATGAGTTTGCCTCGAAACGTATGTAAGTTTTTGCCGGTGATGGAAAAGTATAGTGTAACCAGCCACAGCTGGTTTCCTCAATATATCGAAATAACGTTGATAAAGCTGAGAAGATGTACGTGTAATAAGAACGCAATAATTCCGCTCAGATCTATCTACCACGGACAATTTACTAATTTTAATGAAGTCGTACCCGTCACTAATGAGCAAAGCTTTTAAAAGTACTTTAAAACGGTGCTTTCAAGATCTGGATAGAATTTAACTGTAGCAGCAACTTAGTAAATATTATCTGATATTCAAATTATTGATTTCTATTGCAGCCTCCTGAGTTGAAGTGAGTGATTTTCGGATACGGTTTAGCTTGTCGAGCTGAACAACGGTCAAACATTCAAATATAAAAACAGTGTAAACTTTTTCTAGGCAAAATAATAATGATTATAACACACGTATGAATAATAAATATTATTACTATTATTAATTTAGCATTATTGTTCTCTTCCTTAATATAAAAATAAATAATATAAGTTCAACAAGCACTTACACTGTATAACGCTCACTCAATTTTCTTAGATTTTGTGATACGATAGAGAGTTAATATAACGTATCAGTTAGTGCGGATAAATGCATTTGTATTGGCAACAGTGATAAAGCAGGATTTATTTTGTACATGAATGGCGGTCTTTGTACAGTAAATGCTAATATTGAGTGTACCTGCCAATATATTCTTTCTTAATAGGAGCGGGTTAACTGGTTAGCTACGGGTCGTCTTGCTTATATTGTGACTCGGAGCGAAACTCGGTGTGTAGCACAATGGAATTGTAGAATGAAACATGGACCTTTCAGAGCGAGAACCATTCGGAGCTAATAGAAGCTACTCAAAGGACTCTTTCACTACTTATGATCTAAGTATTGCGGGTTTTTTTTACAGGCAAATGACGTAGTCTCATAAGTAATTCCGCTCGTTTGACGGATTCTCTGGATTAAAAGGAGTTATTACGCGTCACTTTGAGTTAAATTTTAGTCGAAGCGATTCTACACTGAGTCGTGTTACCTGCAGAGACAGTTTTCTTAAAAAGGCCGTAGTCTTGTAAAGTGTCCTTGCACATCTTACAAAAAAGCTTAAAGTTGGAGTCCAGTCAGTTCCGGCTAGTTCCGCACTCAGGCTGCTGTCAAAGGGATAGCTTAGGCCGTGTGTGAGCACTTTCAACTTAGCTTACTTAGCAAACTTAGATTGGATCGTGAAAAACATACGTAGGCTAATCTATAAAAGTGCAAACTTGCACAAAGGTGTAAAATGTTGAACATTGATTGTCTAATATCAGCAGATGGTCTAATATATATATTGTGCTCATCATCAGCCAAATCTTACAAAAAGAACAATTACAAGTTCTGTAAGATGCCTTATATTTGCGGCATGCACCATTGCAAAAAAACGTCGTTCTAGGTTTAAAAAACGACCCGATGTTTCAGAAATCCGCGAACTATCAGATTAGAAATATTACCGATATAACTCTGCATGCGCAGAACAGATGAAATAAATCAGATCTATTGGATATACTTTAAATGGGCAGTTTGCTATTGTTTACCTCTATGTGTAACAACTACAATAAGATATTGCACACCAATAGAAAATGTCAAAGAAAATGAAAAATAGACAATTTGAGTAGGGGGTGTAATTATAATTTCGGTAGTCAAACGTAGGTGTACAGAGATATTATAGGATGAATTGATGTCTAAAAATTGTCGTGCAATACCAAAACGGTTAATTGAGATGAAACTGAGCCTACCCCGGCATAAGAATAACTAGTCGAGTCAAGAGTGCAAGTATATTGCAAATGTTTCATGTAGTGGACCCTATTGAACCTTAAAGCTTTTCCTCAGTACTTGCACAAAAAAACACAATGTGAAAACTTTTACCAATTCTGTCACTCCGGTTCGTATTGTGGTTTCGTAAGAATCATTGCTAGCAGCAAGGTGGGCACAAACACTGATCAAAGGCCAGCTTCCCGCATACGAGCGGCTATTGTCGTGATATTCATCTTAGCGACAATAGTATGCAGTAGTTCATAGATAACCGTTCCTTAGTAGGTGTCGGACCTGACGATTTCTGACCATTTGTCGTGTCTGATAGCATTCAAACGGTCGTGACTAGCAAAGTAGCCAAAAAGTTGCCACCCACCAATGCCATAACCGCCTTTGAGAGGTCATGACTCGTAATTCTAGTTCGGATACCAACTTAGAAAATGAAAAAGTAATACGCTAGAATCTATCGAGCACTGGATATTACACTCATGATTTCGTTTGTCCAGGGTAGTTGGACAAGTCATTTAGAATCATTGATCTTTACAACTAAGAAATATGCTCTGACAGTGTACAATTCAGTAAAAACAGACACGACGATGAATCATTATAAATATAGAGGTAAAGGCTGTATAATAAGTAATATACTAATAAGAAAACCGTTTCTAAGTCCTTAGTCGACGTCGGATTTTATATTCGTTTTTAAAAAGGGTCGAAAGTTGCGTCACTTTGTGGAGATTCTGATTAAAAATTATTAACACCTTTTAGCACCACATAAAGAAATGAAACTCGAAATCTAAAAACCTGTTTGTTTCGATAAGCACCTTTTCTATTTGTAGAAGGAATTATTATTGTTAACTGTTTTACTAGAGATCTAAAATAGTTTAAAACTGTCACTGGTAGTTTAACTTGAAAAAGAACTCCAAATATCAGCCTAGATATATGCAATTTTTATTATAATTTCTATTTTAAAGCAACATATATTCTAGTTTATCATAACCTATAAACCAGAGCACATGGCGCAATGTTTCAGCTAGCAAAAATTTTAAGAAACAACACGTTTTTGAAAAGGTGGTTACGATATAATAACAGAGAATTTACTTGCTTCTTAGGTAATATACTGTCATCTTTAAAAATGCGAATACAAATTATGTACACGCTCTTTTTTAAACTGTCTTAGCTTGTTTGTTTCTGAGCAGGCTGTCAGTGAACAGAGCAACCATCTGAGAAACTATGCAGTCAAATTTGACCGTTTAGTTCAAATATCATACGTCAAAATGAAACCAGCATCTGTGTCTTACGAGAGCACTGTTCATATTTTGAGGACGCAAGGCGATTTTGTCGATATCCCAAAAAGTACCTGAAGTGTCAGAATAAGACATGTTTAGTATAAATTGGTGATCAGCTGATAGCATTTGATGTCAAATTAAATGAGATTAAAGATCTTTTTGCATCTGTATTTTCCCATACTCCAGTGAATGGTGGCTTAGATTATAGCTCAAGTTCTATATCACCTGAACATTCTAAAGATTATACCGAAGTGACGCTTTGCAGAATATAATTGAATTATAGATGGCTCTACAATAGTAGTTTATAACGATATGTACTATTGGGACCACTGTACTTTATGTTTAGTTGTTTTTATCATGAAAGTGGGATTCCAAAATATTTTGGACCCTCAATAGTGTTACATCCATCTCTAGCTCGGGCGTTAAGAAGTATTGTCTCGCAGCACAATCGTCGATGGTGTTTGAAAAAGTTTTGAATATTTCGTTAGACGAAGACTAACATGAATACGGGCATTTCAATAAAACGTTAGGCAGTATTAGACCATTCGATGTTGCTGTAAAAACTGAATGTATCAAAACATTGACACTTCCTGAATAGATAAAAAGTTATCTGAGCTATGGAACGTCTTTGGCAAAGATGAACAGTGATTTAAAAGAGGCCTTTGCGTGTCCAGCTGGGGTTTCTAGAACCTTCTCTCTTTCGTACTTCCTTCCAACATATTAAATAGGTAATCTTCAGGGGATTTTTCATATGTGCTTCACGTTAGAGGCATAAGGGTACACACAAAGGTTGAAGACAACTGACTGAGGATCAAAGATTCTTGCTGGCAGTGCTAGGCGGGCTCTTGAGGTATGTATTGAAAACGAAATGCTTATGGGAATCCCAAAATGTGCCATACAGATTTAATGAGTGTCTTTTAGGGTAAATTTTAAGAATAGTCGCTTCAAAAATGTAATGTTCAAAACATCAATTGAAATTAAAATTTTTATCATACGATCCTGTGAACGAACATTATATATATATATATATATATATATATACATACAGAGTGTAAAAATGTATTCACACCTCGAATGATTATAATTTCAGTTTTAATTTATATATAATGAATATTGAATGCATATATGAATCGCAAAAAAATATACATAAAATATATATCAGATGTTCAAAATTATTAGCGTTCTGGTCAAGGCAGTGCTGGTAACGGTGAGCTATTAGTTTACAAACTTCAACCAATATTTAATTTGGCGTCGTGGCATATACCTGTTCGATTATCGCTTTTAAATATTCCTATGCCTTTGGTTATCTGGCGTAAACCTTATTTTCGAGGTATCGCCACAACTGAAGGCCCATTGGCGTTAGATCTGAGAAATGGGTGGAATACGAAACAGGGGTAACTAGAGGTCTGTAGCACCCCTTCGTCCAGCCCACCTGTTTAGAAGGTTATTATAAAGTGATGCTTTTAGGTCACTATAATAATGTGCAAATATTTTGTCTTGTTGAAAATTAAATTAGCTTTAAATTAAAGATTAAATTATTAAATCCTTCCGAACACGTGGTGAAATCGGTTGGTACAGTAAATTCAAACAACTGGTACAGTCACTGTACTGTTAAAAAAGAATAGTATAAAAAACATCTTGCTCGACCTGTGGCATAACAGACAATGTAACATGTAGATTTCCGGTCACCCTATTATATCGGTCAATTGTGTCATTTGATTTGATTGTGGCTTTCTTGCTTTAAACACTCTTCCCAAAAAACTTCACATTTCCTTAGTTCTTAGTTAGGAAATTGTTCTCTTCGACTTGGTTTCTCCGCTGATTGCATTTATTATCGTTGCAATGTCACTTTTCCCCTTACAACGTTTTGGAATGCGATAAACACTTGATTTGTTGATGCCAAGCTCATAATGTTATTGTTTTGCAGATTTGTGGGATGTTTTTTTACAACTTCATGGTATTTTTTTTCATGACTGATGTAACTCGTTGAGGTTCTTGGTTTTTCCGGAACGATGTCTATGAACATCCTGAACAGTTACATCCATCTGAAAATACTTTTCATCCAATTAATTACAAATCGCATAGGAGGATCTGCCTGGGACCGACGTTTTTACAATATTGCCTCTGTACTAGGGTTACATCTTTAAACTATGAATAACATTTTAAAATTAATATTTTCTTGTTCAAAGGTTATTTTCTAATTCATTCATTATCTCCAATCAACCATACCCTGAAAAAGAACAACCAGAAGATTATGATTCGTTAAACAGTGCATACATTTTTCCAGGGACACATAAAAAAGTATATGAGAGAAGACAAACACATATATATATAAAAAGCTACTATGGTTGGTGGTTATAAAGCTGGCATAGCGACCAATAAATCCTAAGTTATTCTTACCATGGATACTCTTACAGGACCGGCTATGGGTTCTAATCGGCAGCTGATGGATGGTAACTGGCGAACTTTACGGAAGCTTTCGTATGTCGGTCTCATTTGGATGTGCGCCTGTTACATAGCTTTCCGTTTCGGTACGGGCGACCTTTCGCAGGTAAGTAATAATTTTTTTTATCTATCTGTTTATCTATCTAATTGTTTTATCTATCTGTTAGATATAATTACCGTCATCATCGGTTAGGTTAAAAAAAAACTTTGTTCCTTCAAGCACTTGCTTGATCTACTCCAATTTTACTTTCAATTTAATTCGATATTTCATGCCAGTTCTATCCAGCAGAAAGTTAGTGCATGATGTTAGCTAGTTTTAACAACAGACTAAGATTTTCAAAATATTTCGTTGTGACGTCTTCTTTTATAAGTTGGGATAACGGAAAAAGTTAAAGATACTTGATGGGGTGTTAAAAGTGAAGCTTTAAAGCGGAGTTTGTTAAAGCTTAAAGTTTAAAACGCACCTTTGGATATTTTATAAAAAAAAAAAAAAAAAAAAATGCGCTGTCCGGTTTTTGCATTTATCCCAGAAAAATGCGAAGCCGGGCAAACATCACACTTTTTAGCCTTCTATAACTATCAAGGGAAGAAATATAGATATCATAACAAACATACGTAATCTACAGTGATATAATGCATTTTATTTTACGCTATTCCAGAATCCGTTTTTGGGAGTTCCAGCGCAGCGAGCCTTACTACAAAAGCTTCCGCAAGATGCCACAGGTAGCGCCGATTCTTCCGCAAATGTTATCCCTCAGGGTGTCGGTGCAGCTCCAGGTCCATCAACGACTCAGACATCCGTTCCTTCATCTGGCGTTGTCGATCGTGACGTGAAGATTGATAAGGATGCAAAAAACATTGATGATATTCTGAGCCAGCTAAAAGAGGTGTCGAACATTCCTTATGCATACTGGGACCCGAAAATTCCAAAACCACCGATAACTTCTAAATCTTGTGTAAAATATCCGCCATTGTATGATTTGCAATTTAATAATCTGTACTGGCAAAAGTTGAATACGAATAATGGCTCATTCTTTATTTACGGAGCGTATCTCGATATACGACAGCGGGTAGGAAAGGTTCCTCTAGTGCGCATATTAGCTATGATTGACCGCATCAAACCAACGACGAAGTATTGCCTTTTGTGGTATGATAACGCTACCATGCCTGTTGTGTCGTTAGCTTCATATACTTATGCGTGGTATTCAAGATGGGGTAATTACAAAGATGGTCTTTTGCAACCTTTCATAGTTAGTTGCCCAGCGCCCTTTCAAAAAGGTCGAGGGTTATACCCTTCCTCTGTATCACTCGTTGAGCGGCAATGTACCCCACCAACAAATAATGTGAGGGTAATTCACAACGCGCCGGAAATCAAACAGGATTTTGCTGTATGCGTTAAAGGATTAGACTTTCTCAAAGATGACCTCAGCGTACGACTTGTCGAATGGATTGAGTTGCTGAATATACTTGGTGCTAAAAAGATTTTTTTCTACGAGCTTGAGGTACATCCCAATATATCAAAAGTTCTTCAACATTATGTAGGTAAGGGTATTGTCGACAATACCCCGCTAACGCTTCCTGGAGACATGCCGAATCTTCCAGCCCTTCGGCATCAATTTCTGAAACAGCGTACGAACCACAAGCGGCAGAACGAGCTAATTCCATACAATGATTGTTTATATCGCAATTTATACTCATACGATTTCATCGCATTGTTAGACATCGATGAGGTAATCATGCCGATCAACCACGAGGGTTGGGCAGATCTAATGAGGGAAGCAATACAACCGCAGGCCCTTAAAGAGCATAACTATACGCGCGCAAGTTACAATTTCCGCAATGTCTACTTCATGGACGACATGCTAAAGGGGGAAGAAATGAAACACGAAGTTCATGAGGTGGGCATCCCACCTTACATGCACATGTTACAGCACGTGTACCGGGCTAAAAATTTCACCAAGCCTGGCGCTTACGTCAAGTGCTTCCATGACACTCAGCGAGTGGTGTCGCTGCATAACCATTTTCCATTGAACTGTTTCGGATCATGCACGACCTATAGTGTGCCACCTGAGATAGCTCAAATGCAGCATTATCGCAAAGACTGCGTTGGCCCACTCCAAAAAAGCTGCGAGTCAGAATTCAAAAGCAGCACAATCCGCGATACAACGATATGGCGATACAAAGACGAACTAATCACCAGAGTTACTGCTACTCTTCAAAAGTTGGACTTCTTTGCTAGCTAGGGTATCTCCTAGATGTGCATATATTTTATTTGTAGTAATACTTGGAAAAGTAAGTAAGTAGACTAAGAAAAACTAATTTATGGATGTGAGCACAAACATCATGTTGACATAACGATGACAAAAACGGAACGAAAACATGATGTCTTGTCAGTTAAAGTCTGTCACTTTCCTGTAAATAGTTGACATATGTAAACGTGAGTGAGAAATTGTTGAATGATGCCACAGTTTCGTGATACTGTGTGCATTTCTAATTTAATTTCAACTCGCAATCCTCTAATAGAATAATGGAGTTGAGCGGGATGCCGAGTACAACAACAACAACCCACGAGGCTATGACTATAGTGGTCATTCAAAGCCGCCCCCTCAAAGTATTCCTAGTGGCGATTAAATTGAGCGATGGTAAGTGTAATAATGTAGAGAAAAAGAAAAGATTTTCGGAAATTGGTGTTGTTGATCATTTTCAAGATGATAATTATTCTGTCGATATTATTACTGAGCTCGAGTGGAATGGCAGAGAAGGAAGAGTGTGTATAAAAATTATTTTCATGACAGATGAGATAAAAGAGCCCACATCGCAAAAATGGAATATGAGCAATAGTGAATTCATATTTTGAAGTAAATGAAAAACGTCTCAAATGGTTTTTAGAGTAATATCTTCATTGCCACGTATTATGAATAGCTACTAACTGCTAAGTGAATGTCTGATTTGATTGGTAGTTTCATAGTCATTTCTTGTAATTATAAAACAAAATCTGTTTCTTTTAATAAGCGTACTATACGTGCATGATACGTACTTGAAATGTTCAACATAGAGTTTTTGTAACTGATATATTTATTGCTTAGACAAGCTGTCTAGTCTTTGGGACTACACTGCGGTTCGGCCACCTCCTCGATTGTACCATCATTGGGCACCATATAAGTGTGTATTAACTTTTTGAATATTTTGTACTCTCTGGGATGCTACACGAAAAGTTGCACCCGTAACGTACAAACTCGGAAAAGTAAGTTTCCGACTAGACCGAACTGTTTTTGTGGGCAAAGTCAGAATAGTGCAATAGTGAATCTGAATATCAAACTGACACAAATACAGGAGAAAAATGTGATAGCCGTATCCGTCGGCAAACACATAAAAAAGCAGATGCGAAAAGAATAACTTAAAAATACGTAAAAAAAGTTAAAATAAAGAAAGGACACGACAAATAAATAAATAAATATGGCCGAGCCATCTTAAAGGCTTCTTCTGTCCGTAACAAGTGACCTGGAAGAAAGAGGACTGTGAATTTATCACTAATGACTGTTATTACTATTATTATGATGAGAATGCGAAGAGGCAAAAACGACAAAATAATGTAAAAGAGAAAAAGGGGTAGACAGAAAGTAACGAGTTGTAAATTATCTACTGATGGTGATTCAAATAAAGTGATATTCTTGTCAGAAAAACAAAAAAAAAAACTTGAATACATCTTTTTCTAATTTATTTCTTCATAAAGCGTAACGCCTTAGCAATATGCCTACTAAATATAGAACTGTAGGTCACGAAATTCTTATGGACTATTCCATAGAAGGTTGTTTGTTTCTTGTGAGAGTGGAACATAGTGTACAGCTTCGCGCAAGAGGAGGCAATTTGACTAGATTTGTAAATCACGAAGCTTTAGCCGGGAAAATAAGGTAATGCATTCGCTAGCATTATGTACGCTGACCAATCCATTGCAAGCTTAAATACAGGAAACCAGCCCTATATCGGCAGATATGTACGCGGATGTTTTGGCTTTGGATCTTATTGCTGGTGTAGGGATGTAAATTATGTGAATTACAAATTATTTATGTTTAGCTTTGTAGGAAACCAGGTCTGTCATTACAATGACACCAGAACTATTCAGACAATTGTGGCAGCTCTAATGGCCAGCGCAACGTTTGCGGCAGTTACGGTAAGAAATGTCGGGTATTTAGGCAGTATGTTCACTGTGTTTTATGGGAAAAATAGAAAAATACCTGTTTAGTGCCCTTTACAAGAAACATGGTCTTCCAATTATAAAAAAAAGCGGTCGTTTCACCCTCATATACCACTTTATTCCATAGGAAGAAACCATTACCAAATGACAGCCGCCTGGGAGATGCATCACTTAGAAACAAGCATTGAAAACAGAAAGACGTATATCGAGTCGTACTATTGTTAGACTATAGCTTGTACGCCAAAGATTATGTAGATCTTTACAAAACTCGGCAGTGCAAGGTAGTCAAGGGCAATGTCGTACATATTTATTTACGGATATAAACCTATCAAGGTGAGAGTTTTCACGAGCTAGGCCTTTTTCTAAATATTCCGATACGTAAAATACGTAAACGTTTTTTACACCACGAGATTGTATGTCGTTGCATTATGTGTTAATGAATAATTTGACTTTAGTATTAAAAATTATTCTGAAAATTTTGTTTCCAATATGATTTTCAATCATTCTCAGTACCATTTTCGGTACGACCTTTAGTCATATTCGAAATGCCAATTATTCTCTCGCGATGTTATGTCCTTCGTTTAGCTCATGGCGACTGTTCAAGAATCTATTGAAACCAATTAAGGTTGTTGTATGTTTGCTATCGATTAAGGCTATGTTTAATCAGTGTTAAGATTATTGCCCCCAATCTTCACAGGGTAGGTCAAAGGATGTGGGCTGCTAGGTAGGACTTTGTTCTACAGTTTAGAAGAAATTATGTTATAGGTTATAAAACAGTAAAATAACAGTTCAGGAAGATCTGCCTTAACAGTCCATTTAGAATTTCCTTTACTAGTTTTCTTAAATTAAACGTTATTTCTTTTTTATTTCTTAGTGCCTTTATTTACAAAGAAAAATTGGCTATAATGTTATGCTATGCGTTAGTAGGTATTTATTTATAATCGAAAACAGAATTCAATATCAGAGCGAGAATCCTTTAGAGCTAAAAAAAACATTTCTTGTATCTATCAAAGGTAGGATTACTATTGGGGAACTAAATGTAAATTTCAGAGGCATAGGATAATTAAAAAAGAGGCATGTTTATAACTAGAAAAAGAAGCACTGTTCTAGTTACAAAAAAGTAGACTTACGGTTGAAGCAAGCACTGCTATTTTTTACAATAGTTCTAGGCAGTATTGGACCATGTACGCTCATCAATATTAATAATGCGTTAAACAGTTATAATTTTTGTTACATCGCCATTGTAGAAGACCTTTTATATCAACTCTATGGTCCGCTTCATCGTCATCGTTATGTTAAATGTTGCCCACACATAAAGCCTTTCCTAACAAGAGGCATGACGCTGGTGCGCGCCTTCTATGGTAGCGCAAAGCCCGGATAAGATAGGTGGAAAAATCTGTGTACAGTACGTTACTTATTTTTCCTATCGATCTTTTGAGCTGGGAGAAGATTGTGAAATAAGGTAAAACGGTACGAGACCGTAAGTGAAAATCGTTTAAACTTAGGGTTTTTAACATGAGAAACTTAATGGTGAAAAAATGATAAGGTGTTGAAGCCCGAAGAAACTCGAAACCTACCAAAGACAGACTGACGGAATACAGAATAAACAGAAGAGAGATGTGATGCAAAAAATATGACATACTGTAATCTTGACCTCCGTCAAATTCCAAAATATCAGCTTTTCATGGCGGCACGAACAGTAAATAGAGATAATAAAAGCTAATAGGACTGAGAGAAAATATTGTCTTTCCTGAGTCTGCATGACGGTGATAGCGTATACCTTTAAATCAAGATCACATTTAATTTAATTTTCATACATACTAGAAGTAAAAATGATGACATAAATCCCTAAATAGTATCATATTATCATAACCGAAAGTTCCCTCGACTAAGCCTCACACGGCATAGGAATGTGCCGATTAGAGCTATCCGTCTAACTTTTGAAATGAACTAGGTTTTTACTAAACTTTCGACCCGTATATCTAGCTTACTTTTCAACTTGCTAATACCAATTAAAAATAGTATTTGAATCATATTAGGTTATAAAGAAGGAAGAGCCGTTTTTCTTTCCTGCTTCTTCGCTCTGATAGCCAAGTGATGGCTAGTGGTCTTGCTGCTTCTGGTTACCGTTGGAAGACTTTTCTTCGTTTTTTCTACAAAGTTACTGTTCAGTGTATTGTTCGGATACCGCAATCTTATGTTTGGGCTCAAACATGAGCATGTTGGTGAAAGAGTAGTGTAGTGAGACATGGATTCTTTGCTGATCTCAAAAAAAATGCGGATATTGTTTTTTAGTTAAAAGGTATAAACGCATCTAAAAGAACACATGCTGTTTTTGCTGCCGAACACTTATCTTCGGAAGCCAAGGTTAAGCTCCTAATCCAGATAAAATATTGACAACATGTGACCAGAACAGTCAAGAAAAAGCTTCCCAATGATATATGTAACATCTCGATGATCAGCAAACCAAAAGTTGTAAAACGAAGCAGCAATAATCATAAATGGACATTGAGTTTTAACAAACAAAGATCAGTTAAATTACTTTTATTACAATCGAGCTTACAATTTGGTTTGGAGTATTTTATTTGACTCATTTTATAAGATTTCTTCACACATCAAGTTACATAAGTCTACAGCAAAGCGTATAAGTTAGATTAACGAGAACCTGGTTACAATGGTTACTCTGATGAAAAGTTAAAAATAAACGCCTGGTTGTAGCTGCATGGCTACATACAGGCACTGAAAGCCTTTTGTATTTTAACCGATCCGTGTGCAGTAAAACTTACTGGTTTGCTATCTATTTATCTACTTTACAAACTGCTGTTACTGGAAATCTTTAGAAGCGGGCTCGTCCGATTCGAATAGACCCCGCAGGGTGGATAGATTGGACTGATTTTTTGCGGTCTATGTAGCTCGTCCTTGGAAAAAAAACAGCACAGAAGATGAAGCTAATTAAACGATAATTTTTGTTCTTTCAGGAAAAATTTTGTTTCTCTCATAAAGTGTAAACTTAATACACTGCAATTATATCACACAACACCAAATCGGCTGACCAACGACGCTGATCAACAAGGAAGGGCTGCTATTGAGAGCAAGCTGCACCTTTACGGTGATACCTGTCTCTCTGCGGACATTAATTGTGTGAAATTAGAGTTGGGTTGTCCATACAGCAACCCAATTTGTGAAACATTAAAAGTTGTGGAGAACTTAACATCAACACGAGATAGAACACGAGACAGATAATCAGCGAACTCCACAACGAGATAGGCACTTGAAACCTTTGCAAAGATACACTAGTAGTAATAATGAAAGTAATTGGCTACGATAGAACTAACGCGAACATTCATTGCCATGATGTGCAAAGTTTGTCCTCACTTTAAAGCGTATTTCTTTAAATATAAGATAGTGAATTTCTTTTGCATTCAAGAATAAATTTCATTATGTGACATAGTGATTTGTACACAAGCAACGCGCCTGTTACAAAACTTTCGCAATACGACACGTAATTTCAGATGACGCCTTTCAGTATCACATGGAAGTGCCGTCCTCCAGAGAGAACGTATAATTTTTCATTATATCAAGCGTTGTATATATTAAAATTTGACTATTTATGACACATAGCGTACCTCCAATTATCTTAATTCTACTAGGTGGATACACAAGGCAATATCGAAGGTCGCCTACTAATTATCGATGGATTAGAAAGGAACTTCTCTACAGAAACACCTGCAATAAAATGACGGAATTGGCATTACAAGATCCTAGGAGAAATGCCACAGAATGGAATACGCCTGTCATCGAACTAGCCTTTGTTGGGTTAGATCCAGGTTCGCATCCGGGTATAGACACACTTTCTTTCGTGGTGGGAACCAGTCGACTGATGGAATACCTAATGGCGGTACCGAATGTAAAACTCTACATAGAGGCATAGACATGGAGGCTAGATTTAACATGGATTTAACTTGTTTGAATTAAAACAAGCTGATAAAAAAACTGCAGAATGCTACTTAAATGAGCGGGGTAGTTTGTAACGGGATAAGAGTTGGAGCCACATAGTTCACGTTCGACTAGGTGTAAAATCAAGAAATGAATATAATCAATAATATCTAATTAGATAAACCAAAGGCAAAGCTGGCGGCGAGCGAAACTCGCAGCCTTTCTAATGTACTAATAACACTTTGTTTGCTTGTTTCTTTGTTCAACTAAAATCGAATCTTTAAGGTGGACTGATCTTTGCATCACTTTCAGTCTATTTTAGTCTGAGAAGAGCAGCTGGTAAGATAGGCCCCTAAAGTGATAGCCGAATGTTTACATGAAATCCTATGCAGGGCGAAAGGTATTCGTTCTTGATACTAATCAAAAACGTCCGCCAAGCTGATATTCTATGTAGGAGAAGATTTTTTGCTATCAATCAATAAATCCCGACGAGTTGACTAGCTGTGTGACACATTCCTTTATATTTCAAATGGGCATTTTGAACGGTTTTTTGAGCGAATTTCTAGTAGGAGTCAACTGATACGGTTGATATAATGAACATTTCAATATTTTTAAAAAAATGTTTTTTGAGAGGTTTGATGAGAGAAAAACCGATATATTAAAAAACTCTCTCTATGCAGGACAGCACTGGTGACGTCGACCCTCCACATCAATCCACAGATCTTTACAAGCTAAGTAGAGTGCAGTACATCTTGCTTTAACTAAAATGTATACTTCGGAGTGAAAAGGGTCGAAAATTGAACGTGGTAGCTTTTTTACGCGGATGTGAGACGGATGTGAATTTTTTACATCGAAGTCTATATGTGGAAGCACCGTTTTTCGCAACAATCGAGAGGTCTCGATGAGCTGAGCTTATGTGCAATATAGCTCTATATACCTGAATTCAGTTTTCGGATCTGAAATGCTGTTTGAAGGGTGAAAATTTAACATCGGGTTGCACGTAAGGAGGGTATTTCTGAACTGAATAACAATGAGATACATAACCTCTTCCTAAAATGAGTATTTTTGGGTGAAAATAACAAAAACTCTACTAACAATATGTAGCAGTGGGATGAAATGAATTTTAAGCTACTTTCGAAAATTTTTTAAGCAAGTGTTTAATAAATGTTGGTTGAAATGAAGCGGCTAGCCTGGAGCCTGCTTTCATAAAAAAGAGTTTTCATTCGTTTCCAAGAGGAATACTAAAATGTCAAAGAGTAAAATTAATAGTAAAGAACAGTTGTTTTATGATCTACGGTGACCTTTCAGAATTAAAATCAGTATGCCGACCAAGATATAATAAATGTTACTGCTTGCTAAAAAATAAAAGAAATTAAAAAGGAATGAAAAATAAGCCTCAGTGAACTCTCAAAAGCAAAGTTAATACATTATATATAAAATATAAGATAATCATGAAATGTTTATCACATTTTTATTTAGATTCATATGAGAAAAGACCTGAATTCTGAAGATTACGGAGCAAGGTTAATACACAAAAAAATATATGTCCACTATAGCAAACGTGTAATCGAGTGTTCATATATTTATTTAATAGGATATATATACGTAAGAATATAAAGATGAAATATATTTAAGTATTGTACCTATTATAAAAAAACAAATAGAAGGGCAGAAATTTTAAACTTCGATGGCCTCCCAACCAACGTAGTCAATTTTCTTCTGTATAATATATGTAAATATTTCTTGTAAAAGGATAAATTAAAAAATCTTTAAACCTTGATAACGTTCTATAAATAGAACCAATAGGTTAAACGAATCTAATAACTGCAACATCTATGAGAAGTCCATTAAAGGCCGACTCAGTTCTAGTTAGTCGAACAGAGGTCGGCCAATGGGCGATTCTATTTACGTGCGTTCCGAAAACAGAGTCAATCGGCTAACATTAAAAGGGCGCCGTAGTCATATTGTAGAAATGTACCAAAAGCCAACATGTCACGAGCTAGACAAATCTAGAACTGGCTGACCCCCAGACGAACATACTGAAACAGGCTGATCAAATAACTACAGAAGGGTAACGGGTTAGGTAAGGCAATATAATTGCAACGAGATAACTGTTAATGTATATTTGACCTATAGTATTTGTTAGTCCAGGTGAACGAATTAGACTGAGTAAATTAATTAAGGATAAAGCAACACGGGGCGGAACTCCCGGATTCGTCTAGTACCTCTGAACGGTAACATAGAATATACAATAACACACAGGATATTCGGAAAGTCATGCGGCCGTACGGCTTTTAAAGAGCTTTATAATTCGTCATCTAAATCGCTAAAAAGGTTAAGTACTCCTATAAAGTGTAGCAACTTTCCAACGGCTCAAACCACCAATAGGAATAAATACGTGATTGCTTAAAAAGACGCGCAATTTTAGTAGGCTTATAGGAGCATTCAGATCTGTATAACGGATTGTGAAACTCACTTTAACGTTGTGGGACTATGTGACTTTTCAGATATTCTGTACCAAATAGTCCACTCCACGTAACTTAACACATCTAATACAATGGGATTTTGGCTTGGCTTCTATCTTCTCTCCGACTGCATTAAGTAACGGCAAACGCTTTTTCGTTTATGAAGGTAGTTTACGCGGCAATATAATATGCATCGTCAGGTCCGAAAAGCAGGCCACTTACTCCGCAGTCCTGCTGTCATCGATGGGGCTCACTGTTGGAAAAAAACGTTAATGGAAGGATCATTATCGAGGTCAGATGTAAGTCTATTTCTCCCGTTCTTCAAGACTAGAGCGAAAAAACAGCGTACTGGAACATCCTTAATATCACCACAGCCACTATAATCGTTAGAGTGGTTGGTTTGTGCGTAGGCGGGACTCAAATCAGGGTGTGGGCCTATCCATTGGTTTATCTCTACTTGATGGAGCGGCACGCGCTTTACTGGACTGGCCCGCACTTCTTTACAGCTCTGACTTTGTGATGAAGAGGGTGGCCCTCGAAATTTCGTCCATAGAAGTTCAATGTATTCTAAAGCATCGTTAAATCAACATTTAAATCTAAAGGTAATGTAATTTTTTTGCAGGATTCGGAACCCTGACTGCGATCATCTAGCGTATAGCATTCGAGCACGAAAATACGAGACAAAAGGCTTTCAAAATATTAGCTGAAACAAGCACTCCATTCACTAAATGGTTTGAACTTTACGCGCGGCATTATCATTGGTCATTCCGTCACACAATCCGTCTATTAATGGTTCTATTTAAAGATGTTGGGTGAATTGAACTATTCAGTGCACTGAAAAGTGGCACTGACCCTTAGAGTTTGAAACTTTGTCGTTAATGTACTGGCTTCCTGTTCTGACGCTCCGTATGTTATGTGAAATTACATGAACAAAACGAATAATAATGCTAATAACAACAATAAGAATAATATATCCCACTCAGCATATAAGGAAAAGCAAGTTTGCGTTAGCAACGTTTTCCGTTGTTAAGACGACTAGTTCCGCATCCCCTGGGTGCAGCCAATGTGCCATCTCGAGGCTTTCTTTACCTCACACAGTACACGCTCATATTTGCAAACACAAGCTGTAGATGAGGCCTACCCAAAATTATTGTTCCTTGTGTATACGAAGCATCCTCTTGTATAAGAGTAAGTAGAGTAATGCATACAATGCGACCTGGTAAGGCGACAAAAGACGGGACCATCCGATATGGTACCAAATTTGTTTCACTTAGACTGGTTCAATGTATACTAAAATCTTTGCATATAAGGCGATATAAAAGAGAGGCAAGAAAACCAATAGTAAATTTTCAGTAGCTTGATCAGCATTCCTGCGTATGCATAAACAGGATCACATTCCCAACGGCGAGCTAAACGATCGGCAGGCTACACGAAAAGATTAATCATTGTAATTCGTGAAGTTACAGTGTTTCCGTAATGTGATTCGGAATCGTGGAAAGTTTAAAGGCTAGAGCAAAAAAGAATGAAATGAATTTCTATTTGGCATCAATTGATTGAACATCAAGCTTAGAGCCTCGTACAGTCGTTGGACGCTGAGTGTCCTGTATTCAGTGTCGCAGCTTATGAGATGTGGTTATACCGTAAATAGTCGGGTATAATTTCAAAGTGATGTAAATAAGTGGATACCGTTTTGCTTCAAAGGAAGCAGAGGTTACAATTAATAGTCAACGAATCAGGCATCCTAGTAACATAGGTGCTGGAGGGCAGCAGGCTCTTTTTTCGTTTGTTATATATACAACCGTTGCGCTATAGCTTTATTTCATGAAAGCGTGCTTCTTATAAAGTCTGTGATTGTTAATGACATAGAGCAAAAGGAATCACCAGATACCAGTTTAGTTAATTTGGGCCCCTCCAATTATTGTTTTCCGTATTCGATAGGAACCCTACCTATTCTCTTAAATTTTATTCACTCTACGAACCTCATCAATACATCGGATTGGCAACTGGGGTCATTATTTGATTCCTAGTTAAACATCCGTGATTTGTTCAAATAGTTTGAATTCTCAGCATCTGTAGCCCACTGCACTCTGATATCTGAGCAGAGTTGATGTCATAGCACTAATGCACCCAAATTTGATTTATACATTTGTCTAAAGACAAGGTGCCTAAAAAGCAAGCAGGTCTACAGGAGGTACGTCTTTTCTAATTAGGGCAGTGAGGACGACTTCACCCTACTGTATTTAACCGTACCATGGTTCGCAATTACCTAATTCAGACATCGTGCCCACGCAACGACGTAAACTTTAGCCATCCGAATGTTACTCTTAGGATGCGATATATACCACGACTCTTGTAGACAAGCACTAGTATTGTCTCCATAAGCATTTATTACATATTTTATTAATAAAAAACAAGTACGAATGCAAATTTATGTATTTTAAGAACTTTTCAGTTGGATTAGCGGTGTGGTAATTAACACACACACACAGTATTTTCGCTCAGTACATTCAGTGCGTGTAATAGCTTTAACAAGCCTTATATTAGCTGGGCACATGCACTTACTAATCTTGGCTAACACCAAAGAAGCCCATTGTGGGGTATGCCAAAACTAAAAGGTGTCGGTTGATAGTAAAGGAATAAGTTATCTAGAGTTTTCGTTTTTTTTTGGAACTTTGTAAGCACATTTTATCAGTATTCGCGTGTAAGCTCTCGCTAATGATGTCTAAGATTCATCAGAAATCTAGTACTTCTTACTCGTTCTCAATGAAAATCCGCTGCAGCACTCATTCTGGGGCACATCCAATCGACCTTTAAAGGTTTTTGGCGAGAAATCGATTTCGAAATCTGTAAAGAATATGCCGGCCATCGGAGTGATTGTAATGTTTAATGCGTCCACTCCACGATCACTGGTAATTATTATTATCACCCATAGTAACATGTTTGCAGATTCGACCAGTATAATTACATCATAAAATTGACTATAACAACATTTAACCAGGTGAACTCTTTGCATAATATGCAAAGATTACTGCACAAAAAGAACCAATAAAAAAATTAAGGACTGATCAGCTGTCATTTATGCTCAATAAATCAATTTCGACTTGGATTGTCGTAATCATGAGTACGTTTCTTTGATTTCTTCCTAGAGGTAATGACAATGGCAAAGGAATGATTTACAAACGCGTTCCGTGTATTTCCTTAAATTGGGCTTAAATTTGAAAATTGACAATAATTGTTTTGAAAAAGAATAAGAAACAAGAAGTAAAAATAAGTAGTCACACGTCTTCAATTGAGAAACGTGTTGGCAATCTAAGAGTTCAGCCTTAACAAATGTATTTTTTATTTTTTACTATCTTAACAATATACTGGCCCAGTTACTAGGCGATACAATTGATGTCTTTCCCAAAGGAAAGGATTATTCATTGTATGAATAGATATGCTATGGTTAAAACATGTTCTATTTAAACTAAAAATGGCCATTGAGTAAAGCTTGTTTAGATATCGCCATTTAGATATATGTAGATTGAAGTGAATTTTCAGATCTACTAACGTTCTAGTCCGGTTCTTAAAGCACGAGTATCAGGAGTTATAATGTTTATCAGCACAAAGCTAAGAACAATAGCCCTTACAGAAGGAAAAATAGCGAACGTCAGATTGTAGGAAAACAAACCCTAGATCGCGAAAGTTTTGCTGGCCGCTTCCACATTGAGCTTACTCCAAAATGAAACTGATTGTGCCTTGTGGCGGAGATAGGGAGACGAAAATGCCGATTTGAATTCCAGAAACTGCGGCTTTAAATGAAACTGAAAAATAGAAACACCTTGATTGTGATCACGTAAATTCACGTAAAAAGACGTTCAGAATGTCCTCTGCTGTTGGTCGCGTTGGTCGAAACAGTTGAAAATGGGAAACTTAGTGTAATGGTGGTTCAGAGATAATGAAAACTACACTTGAATTATTACAACTTTTTACGTTTTGCGGCGGACACAGTTGGAGAGTCACATGTAACATGTTCCCATTTGTATTTCATACAAAAAAAACGAGGGAGCCATTCAATATTTTATATGCCAGATGCGGCAGAGACATAATAATTCATAAACAACTAGCAAATTTGGCAGCATCACGGGTTACAAATTTATTATCGATAACCTTTGATGAAACAGCCCGATCTTCTATTAATCTGTAAGAGTGCATAATGGTACAGTAAATTGATGGAAGCGAATTCATCTGACATTTTTCCCAAGGCATCCGGCATTTGGTCTATCCTACTTCTAATCCGAGTACTTCTAACCGAATAGAGTATAATAAATAATAATAGTATATGACAATATAAAACATAAATAAAGTTATGAGTATTATAACTTGAGCGTTGACTCGAATATCATTATTTGGAGATACTAAACTTATTTAACGATTTTTTTTATCTATAGCTAAATTATAAAGAAGTGGGAAACCTATCAAGTCTATCTAGCAAATTCTTTCTATTCATAGTTGCTATTTAAACCTTCATTTAAGTAGTGTAATTTTGTGAAATAACATATAAATTTTACAAAATCTGCACCAAGTCAAATGTAAAAACATAATATCTATCTAATCAAATAAAATTACAATAATTTTACACAAGGAAAAGCAATTAACTAAGATCTTTCAGGAGTGGCAGAGATTGATTTGCATATACATCATAAAGAATATGTAAAATAGAACAACGTCTTTCTATCTGCAATCTTTTGCTCAATGTATTCTAAGCAGTGACATCCATCTAGATCGGTTTGAAGAAGAGAAGAGATATTCCTTTTGCCTTTACGCTTAATTTTATCTGATTTCTACCATGGAGGTTACCCAGTGAGTTGCTTGTGTGATAGTGCTGCTTCTTACGGAACTTTTATAAACAGTATCGTTTATTGGTATCAAATTATTCGTGTCGAAAAATTGCAGGTTTTACAAAACAAATTACATAATTTTCTAATCTATGACATCTTCAAAGGAGTTAATAGGATATAATTAACTTAACTATAATTAAATCGGTAAGGGTTAAAAAGGGTTAAGCTTCAGAAGTACATTTAATCAAACTTTGTTCTAGCCCGCTACTTTGCCATCCTGTTACTAACCATAGATAAGCTAGTTTTGATGTACTCGATCTTAAATTAAGGTGTTCATTATGAAAACATTCGCACTTTAACAAAATCGTATGCTAAGTTTGCTACAAGCAAGTCTTCTCAAGACGCGATCCTCAGCGACTTCCTAAGATCATATTATATCAATTTCCTACAAGGTTCACATTAGAGCAGGTCAGTTGGGAGGTTTCTGTAACTGTTCGTTCTTATCCGCTTATCATGCCACTTAAGAACGATCTACCAGCAAGCCTAGTCTAAATTGTGTGAGAGCATAGGGTACCTACAAAACGGCCCCCTCTCAGTCCGATTGCTTAGAGCGAATATGATCTAAATGACGTAAGGCATTTAGGAAAAGCTTAATATTTAAAATATCTCCTACTACGTCAGCTTTCGCGATTTCGTGTCGCGATTTGAGATTGGCGAATCTACTCAGTAGCAAAAATTAAAATATGTATATATATATATAGTCGAGTAAAACTTTGGCCTTTCATCAACCTGTTTGCTATGATGACAAGTTAGGAAACTCAATGAAGGAGTTGATTTCGCAAGGAAAATCTATGTGTCATAAGGGAAATCTTTAGGCACCGAAAGAATAGATATGTAGGCCGGTGCGTAAAGCGCATATGGTTTGTGCTGTTTCGACCATTAGGGATGGAGATTAGAGATACAAAAGTAAAAAACGGATGCGTGGTATGTTCGACTCGGCTTTCTTGCGACGTCGCGTTGTTTATCCAAATAACGGAAGGACACTAGAGCCTTGGCGCCGGTAGCTCTCAAAAGCCTTTCTAAAGGCCCATGCTGCTCGATACTATGATATAAGCTACAGAATAGTTTGACATTGCACTAAAAGGAAAGGGTAAGGCGCAAGCGGTGCCAGTTTATCTAGTAGACGCTGTGGAAGTTGTTCCGTAGAAGAAGGAATGTTCACTGAACAGGAGGTTATACAGTGTAGAGCACAGCGAGAGACAACGACACAAACAGTAGCTTGAAGTGATCACTTAGATGTTGCTTCCACTTCAATTTGCAAACAGGACACTAATAGTTGTAATAACGATAACCGTAATAGGAATAGAATTACTGTTAGCGCTTCGTTGGGCGTGTCAGACAGTCAGCGCCACAAAAGGACAGAAATTAGAATAATCATTAAACGTTTTATCCCGTTATCAAGTTGCTAGGGCTGAAAATTCGAATTTCGATTTATTTTGTAAAGTAAGAAGAGGACAGGAATCAGCGCAAAAAGTTCTTTCTTTGTAAGAATTGTCCCTGTCAAGACACGCTTTGATACCGTAACAGAAAGTGATCTGCAATTTAATTTCCTATTAACATGACTGTTTATACATTTGGAGGGCTAAATTCTTGCGTTTGAAGTCTGCAGAGTTGCTGCAGTATAGATTTAAGTTAGACATATAGGCTATGTGCCTAGAACAAAGCAAACTGACCTCGTATCGTATTAAGCAATATATATGCGTGTGCTGAATAAAAACGTTTTTGCGTTCCATATGTAAGGTCATTATTTGGAATATATTTATTTTGACATATGATTGTAAGTGGCACCAGCTTATCCGTCACAGACAGTGTTAAGATCATATTACGAGGCTTACGGTTATATCTTAAATAATACGCCACTGGGGGGTGATTGTCTCCGGATTTCACCGCAAATTTAAAATCGAGCACATACTTTTTATTGTTTTTTTTAATGAAGTGGGCGAAATTACTGAATTTCTTGTTAGATAATTACCCAATATAGAAATTCCTTTTGAATTTACTTTTCGAAAAACACCGGTTTAGCGGTGCTAAGTCGCACGAATGAGGTAGACATTATATAGGCATGCAACGGACAACTGTACACTCTTACAGCTTCTTTGTCAATGACTCCAAAATTTTAGACCATGGCAACTAGCGCCACACACGGAACTATATAAGATCTAAATCAAACTCATCTAGTTTCGGCCACAGAAAGTTAATTCTATATCTTCTGTTAACAAGAACCACTAACGGCTAAGCCAAAAAAGTTGGTCTAATGGCTCTTTGAGCTCGGAGTTATTTAACCCTAAAATAATTTTAGCTCTGTAATGGCGTCTGAGTGACGTCGCCGTGCCCCATGTGCCACAGTTTTGTTTAATTATCAGTTGAATCGTGTAAAAATGCGCCGAATCGAGATATATCATTTTCAATATAAAACTAGGATCACGTTGAATTTGCTCCCACAGATTATGCATTTGCTGCCTCTTCTATAAATTTGACTGCTTCGGTTTACTGAATCTACTAGAACGGCGTGCCGAGGTCTTCATGCAAGACACTCCAAGTATTGTACAACACCCGCGACTGTTGCAACCAGCCAAAATGGAGGTTTTAGTATTAGTGATCAGTACTAACCACTACTTCCGCACGTACTTTCCATAAGTGCCTAAGTCACGGAGCAACAGATGCTGTCACAAATCCTTTCAATGAAACAGTAGCACCACCATCACCACCGGCTATCAGTGCCACTTATAGTATTATGGCGCGCCCCTAATTTTTTCGAAAAATTAAATGCACTACTGCTATATGAACTTACACTAGGAAAACAGAACGGCCTGAAGACAACACATATTGCATTCCACGTTGATCACGATTCTATGGTATAAAAACAGCTATAGCTGCCGCTGCATACTGGCTTGACAGTACAAACTGATAATGTTGTTCTATACCGGGTAAGTTGACAAATAGTTGCGAACGATAGCCTCAAAATACTGCTAATATTTGAAAACAAGGCCCTTGGAAGAGTCAATAGATTTCGAGGGTCAGCCCTAGCTGCTAAAATGAGGTCGGAAAGAAGTTAGGCATCGAACTGGGATAAGGTTTGTAACAACGCTTCTATAGAATTTACGAGAGGCCCATTGCGATCGGTAGTCTACAACAACTTCAAACAACGACTATCCGAGTTTCGCAATACCTTCCATCTTCCTTTACACACAACTCAGGTAACAGCTCTTCATTGATAAACCCAAAGAATTTCATCGTCACGTTAAAATAAAACCCGGAAAACAATCCCACAACGTTACTGCCTTTAACTGTAGCCAACAATGTCGACAGTAGCCAAGCAGTTACTTAATCCTTACCGCTCCACATGTGTATGTGACCAGCAGGGTGCAATTCCTACTAATTTGTTCAACGGAAAAGACCAGCCGAATCACGTCGTTAAGGGTATGCGTGCATTAACGATAAAACGGGGCTTTTATCGAACAAGTCCTTGTTGGCCACGCATCGGTGTGCCTTTCTTATAGTACCTTTAATATGATGCGTGTTAAAACACCACCTATTTGTGCGTAAAGGAACATTTAAGATGTCCCCAAAATAAGCACCCCTTAGAAAGGCCCGTGAATGGCATCATCATCACCATCATCGACATCCGTTCCGATCAAACTTATGATGTTTTCTATAACGATTTTTTTAATGTTGCTACATGATGAGATCTTCTCTAATTATTTAATGAAAGTAAACTTTTTGTAAGTAAAGGAAAGATCTTTACCTCCATAAACGAAGACAACTATTTGTCTTAAAATTTTCGGTTTTTAGTGAGTCAAAAATAATCATTGCTGATATTCTTTTATACTAAAATGAAACTTTATATATTAGATACTCGACTGAGCAACACTTGCACCCGGAACGCTTTGCTATCCCTTAGTTATAATTTAAGAGTAAGATACCCAGATCTACTGGAAACAACGCAATACAAATCCAGCTTTTATTTATTTAGTCAAAGGGAGCGTTACGTGTGTAGTGCAACATAAAGCGCCTTGATTCAAACATTATTGTTATTTTATTCTATGCACAATGACCGTAGTGCTTACCATTAATACTCATGAATATGCAAACGAAAAAAGGGTTTACTCAAATATGCCTGCGAGATACATGACTGGCCCATACGCAAGTACTCCTACGCATCGTGAACTCTTCTCAAACAGATAAATACGTGGCTTGGGATTTCGTGCAGTACTATCGTGGATACTTATTGCTCTATGTCAAGCCAAAAGGAGTTGAAACTGGGCCTTTCTTACTGGGGTAGCTAAAATTTGAATCGAGGAGACTTTTCTTGTCGTAACCATGTGCTATCCTTAATTATCCTTGTGTATGCCATCAGACTGATGACCCCAAAATTCTTAGACAAGTCCGTTAAGGACAATACTTCAATGTGCAGGTTTAACTATTATGCGGCTTCTTCGACATTACGTATTATATTCTGCTCTTTACTTAAATACAGCGAAATTATTCAATAGGTAGAATTATACAGAAGTGTTGTTATACAGACGTTGTTTCTTAATGTACTGACTATTACGAACTCGTTTTAGAAAATTCTCAGTTCAAAGTTATCGATTGCGTGTTCAGCAGCGTCGCACCCGTAACTGGTAATGGCATCTGTCTTCTCTCTTAAAATGTCAAATAATAAAAGGTATGCTTAAGGTCTAATATTCTCAAAGTTTCATCAACAACAATTATCATGCAGCACCCTACTTTAAGAGTACACTGGATGTGCTAGACTGTTTCATGTTAGTGCTGTGCTGTGATTTATTTATTTTTGTCAACAAGAAATTTGAGTCTATAATAATATTAATCTATTCAATACTCATCTAGGTATCTAAATATTTTTTGTTCAATTGCATTTTGATATTCTTCATTCTAGGGTACGTCGATTGGATGTTCTAAACTGAATTTATTTTTCTTCAAATGTAGCAAGTGTTTACATTCTCATCGCGAAACGTTATATTTGCAGTGGTTTAAACGACTCAGTCTCGAACAAGTGCTGTGATATTTTACTATTTTAATGTAATTTTTAAAAAAGGAATCATTGTAAACTCTTGTTGAATCATGAGAAAAATAAGCTCAATCCAGAAAGTCAGGATAAAAAGGTTTTTCTCTGCTCATGTCGATTTATAAACATAAAATAAATGCATATTAGAGAAGCTTAGTGCTTCGCTTGGAATCGCAGATTCAAGCAGTGCTGAATACGAGATTGATACACGACTACGTGTGTTACTGTATTTACAAGCAATAGTTATACTTGTGCTCGGCGTTCTGCTAAGTGAGAGACTTCTCAGGAATGGTGGTCATCCCTTCAAAAGTAATCATGCGCAAGCCTTTGTTATGGAGATCTCAGGGCCCATCTTCGAGTTGCGGTTTAGTAATGACTCTACCATTGGCTACCAAGTGACATTGTGAGTCGAATCTGTGAAATAATGACGACATTTGGATAACAATGTTACCGAAAATAGTGAACCCTGACCACATAAATCTATGCTTACGTGAACGACCATTAGGCGACGACTGCTACTTCTTTATTAGATATTGCCACGATACTCGTGATGCACTTTTTTCTTTACTTAAGAGGTAAGGAGGCAATAAGCATATACCCCTGGTTCTTACTATTCCACATTATTGTGTGCTGTCTGAGGAAAGCCATCCCAGCGTTTTAAAAAACAGTCATTGAATAAGGCTTTTATAGTATTTCAGCTTTGAAAAATTCATGTGCATCTATCCAGATACATTATGTGCACGCTGTACACAAAGTATAAGCGAAATTGTGACTTTTAATAAATACACCAGCCAGTAAAGGAAACTGGTTAGAGTTTTAGTGTATATATATGTACATATACACACACGTGAGCTAAACAAAGAGCCTATGTAAGAAAGATTGCATGCTGACATAATTAAAACCGAAATCGAGTTCCTCTGACCACTTGATCTGTGATGACAAATGTAGTTGCGTCGGTGCCAACGGGAAACTTCTTTTAGGCATGATTTTTTTGGAACCTCTCGCTTTTGCATAGTCTTGTTTCGTCAAGTCTAGGCTGTATACAAAAACTCATTGCAAAGTGAATAATGCAGAGAGAAATAACTTTATTTATTTGTTAATTAATGAAAAATATGCTCCTAGGGAAAGCAGTTATTACGCATGACAATTGTTTAGCTGTTAGAAATATTTTTTTAAGATAATCGATAAAATTAAAATGGGAGTTTTATTCGGCTGAAAGACCTCTGTTAGTTTTCCGTCAATTCCAATGATCACTAGAGTGACGCCATGACCAACCAATATGGCGCATACATAAGGATGCAGCATGAGTACATTAAAGAATAGCTAGTTGCCGCACTTTCTTTTTCCTCGTACAGAGCCTAAATCACAGAGAAAAAGCCGATAAAAGTACTGAATATTACTGTTGTGTCTGCGTTATGAAAGTAAATCTTTGCATCAGATATAGGGCTAATGTTTTTCACAGTGAGGTTACTGATGAAGAAAATCTTGACAGACTAGCGAAGAGTTTAACAGCACAGAATGGAAGGATTATGGTTGTGTATCAAAATTGAAAAGTAAGTTTTCTAAAAATTGCAGAATCGTTGGCAAGAAACGAAATAACCGCACAGATCATACAGGAATGTTGGCGGAAAATGCGCGCACCAGACCAGATGACCGCGGGCAGTTAGCTTGTATCAAGTTCGAAGTTAATTTAAGAAGTCAAATAAAACGCCTATATTGGCATTACTATACAAAAACACGCCTCAAGGCCTTTTTCCAGAAACACATGACATTCATTTAGGAATTTTAGTAAATGGTGTCAGTGTATCACGCTAAGTAAATGTTAGAAGGAGAGGGCTCAATTGATCGACTAATACTTTTTACACGCTTCAAAAGCAATATTTTTTTATTTTGCGGTTTACGTTAGATAAATGTTCATGTAGGTTATATTTTCTAGGAGCTCCAGGGTGTAATAATTATTTACTCGACAAATATAAATTTATTTTTACAAAAGTATTACGAATAACAAAATAATCAAATGTTTTTATCATTTACTATATATAAACGCATACATAGCGAATGACAAAATAATACATAGAATGTGATATCGATTAGCTATCACGTTTTGATTGTATCGCTTATGGATTTGATAAGATGCAGTTTTACCAATGTACACATGCTAACAATTCAAAAAAAAACTGCACAAGTATTACTCCATTACTTTGAAGCAAAGATCTTATTTAAGGTACACCCGACGTTATTTGGAAGCAAAGTAAACGAAACCTTTGTGATATAAAATACGGTCAATACCTTAAATATATCAGTGTAAAATTTATTTCTACCAATGATTGAAAGGCGGTTTCGGTTACTGTTAAGTAAAAACAGGTTAGCGCTGGAAATAGGCCTTTGAGAGTAGCGTGAGGCTTCTCCTGAACTGGACAAACTTTTGCCAGCCGAAGAGCAAACTCTGCAGAGTCTCCTTCATTGCTCTGGAAAGTAAAGGTAAACTAGATTAGGAGTTTCGAGATGAACGTCGAAGGAAAAATTCGAACTGAAGTCAGTTGGATCTATTCTGTCCAAGACCCGCAGCTCCTGCTGAAATGCAGCGGTTCGAGTTAAACAATTGAGAGATAGACGCTCAATATTTGGACGCTGTAAGCTGGACGTGCCCGATGCAAATCAGGAAAATAACTATTCAGTCGTGTGCCTGTTAGGAAAAGGACAAAACGAACTTCTAGAGAAAAGAAGAGCAACACCGAATTTAATGTAAAAATAAATTAAATTACGAATACGCGAAATGCAAATTAATTTAATCAATAGAACTACTTTATTATTAAGCTAAAGATTGCGTTGTATAGAATATCACGACAATTATGTTTATGTTATTTATCCTTCATTATGACATTTATTACAATTTTTGAAGTAATTACATAATTTTACCGTCTGCTACAATCTTACTTTGTTTAGAATAATATAGTTTACTGAACGTTTCACGAAGTGTAACAAAACAGCTATAATATTCCAATACTGTTGTTTCTCACATACACACAAATATACTTATTAGCTGATGCTTAATGCTGTCAAGGGTGAGCCAGTTACTGGTATGCAATTGGCAAAATATTTTATGTCCAATCTTAACCTTGTACATGTTCATAGCTTATGCAACGGAATCTATAGACATCTCTAACAAACAGGCCCAAAGAGAGAAATCGACGACCATAAAGCACGCGTACTGACCAGTACGATTTTTCCGCGGAGAGGTGAGATGAGCAAGTTCAAAAAATAAGTGAATCCCTTGATCAAAACGCATTATTGATAGTACTGATGGTGGTGATAATAATGATGATGATAACGGTCGAAATAATGATGATAATGTTGGCTACAGCGAAATGTTCCTTCTCATAATTCACTTTTGTTGCTTACCTAAGGATCGAATGAAAGATGGAAAAGAAAAGCATGATCAAGACATGCTAGGGTAAAAGCGAAAAGAATGGCAAGTGAGCACGGGAGACACAGTGTGAAGGCGGCGAGGGCGAGACAATACTAACGTGACGGAAGAAAAACCAAGATAGAGTCTTGCCATCATTCGAGCGTTTGGGTAAAAGGGGAACGTTTCTGGAGGGGAATCCCTTTTCCATATCCTCCACACGGATAAGGAAGATATAGAAGGGGGTGAAAAAGGTTGTCCCTGGAAGCACTAGCGATACTAACACGAGCGAAGAAAGAAAGACGTACGAGAAAGGCGTGGACGAGTCGATAGTTGGCAAAAGGGGTTAAGGGTAAAAGGAATGCCGCACTGGGAGGAAGCAAGTCAACGAGTGAGCAGAGAACGATCGAGCGATAAGCAGGGAGGCCGGCAAGCGAGCGGGCGGGAGACGGTGTGTCAATGCGACGACGCTTTCCGGCTCGGGTTATCAATAGCCGGAGTTGCAAACGCGACTGAGGTGAAAGACGACGGGCAATAACGGACTGACAGGGAAAAAGAAACCAAGAAATTATGACGAAACACACAACGAAGATTTCTATATGTTGAACAGAGGAACAGGAATCTCCAATTTGGACTGCCGCCTCAGAGACAATTCGAGGTCGATAAATCACTTTAACATTTTTCTTTTCAAATAGAAGAGACTCACAAGGACAGAAATACCTGTCCTGACAGTCCTGATAGGAAAACGCCACTACCTGAAGATACGCCGTTCCCATAAAATTAATGTATATTTAGTTTGATAGTAACACAGAAACGAAAAGAGCAGTGAATGGAGAAACATATTAACTAGGGATCCTTAAAAAACTAACAAATAAGAGAATCTGAAATGTAAATAAAGTAAGAAATAGATATTCCTTCAAAGCTCGTGGTGTATCGATAATCGACTTTTGCCCTGTGCACTGTTCTATATAGTCACCAGCTCGTTACTAAAAATTGAGATTGCTTTATTCGCACCGCGTACTATAACCTGGTACGAACCTAGGCTTGCCATTTAGGTCTATTTTCAGATTGAACACTGCGGCCTGTGCAACCAATGGACCTATTTAAAGCTCTGCAAAAATGATTATCGGTGTCGCGCATACGCATATGCTATACTAATTATTACTTTTACTAAATAAATGCTTCGAACCTTACGTGCGGTTCTTAAGCCGTTAGGCACACCCTAGACGCTGCCAGAAGTATTTTCTACCGCTTAGTGAAAACTGGCCGTCCTGTTGTCAACCTAAGTACTAAGTGCGGTAGTGAAAAACTTAATAATTAAAATAAGCTAAAATATTATAAGTCATAATATGGAGGGGCGGTTCGACCGCTATTAATCACATCAAGGACGGGCAAGCAAGCGAAAATGCCTTGCGACGGCTATACGAGTTACCCAGGAACACTACACATTACATTGAACTAACGTTGTTCTTAACATTTCACTTCCAATGCAGTGAATAACACCTATACATTATATATCTATTATACTATTCAAACTCGATGTGTGCGTGTTAATAACGTCAGGTGTTCCGGAGCTGCCTCTTTAAGAGAGGTATCTTCTGGCGCTTCATCCTACAGTAGGATATTATAGCAGACACGCTTTGGTAAGCTCCGCTAGAATCCCTAAACGAACACGGGAAAAAGCTCACAGGTAAAGTCTAGTAATAATCTCAAGATAGGTTCAGCCAGATAATAATAGTTCGTCAAAAATTAAGTAATTGATTTTATAGGTTCTTTCGAATGTTGACAACTTCAACGTTAATCTTGTTTCTTTCTTTATTCTATCACACTAGTCGCATTATATATGTCGTCGATAAGGCTTGAATTAGCGACGAAATAAATGTTCAGGTTAGCTTTATAGATCGTGTTTCGCACGATTTGAGCTGAAGACATTGTCATTACATCTTAAGTATTGCTCCCACACATCTCCTGGACAACCTTCTTCAATGACGAACATTTCTCACATGCAAACTAATCTAGCTGATTGTCGTATCATTTAAGAGAATAGGTTTTTTATCAATAATATAAAGGATAAATGCTAATAGAGCATATGTAATCGTATAGAAGACATACAACTTACAGAATAGTCAGTCAGTGGGTTTATAATAAAACTTGTAGTAAAACAACGAACTTGAATTTGGACTATCAGGTATTTAATGTATTTATCACTACACTATAATTCTACCGTTGTCGCCAACATCATAGGAAAAAGAGAATTTACGCCTGAATTATGAGATCACTAGGGGTTTTGTCCCAGAATAATACAAGTACCAGCATATTCTCAACATTTTGAATAGCATTAATCATCTGAGGGCTTATCATACCGATGATGGTAGACTCAGTGTGGATGCCACAACGCAATGGAAAAAGCTAAAGCCTCAATTATCGTTTCACCTTAATCTCTCTGCATAATTTCGCACATTTTAAGCAATTTTGAACTAACAGATTTATTTTTCTATCAAACGCGAGAGCTGTTCACCATCAAAGTGAGAGTTTTAAAGCTTCAACCAGTTACCTGTATTCGCGGACACGTGTATGTCTGTATGCATAGTAACTTGCCGATTATAATTTCATCGTTGTTCATTCCACCTGGCCAATACTACCGAGCGCAACACCCGTGGCCACCGTCCTGCTATTTAGGTTAACGCCGACTTGGTCGAGGCTGTCCAAGATATTGATGTAGACAACGCAGTTTAACCAAATTCCTCTGCAGAACTGCCCTTGGACTTCTGAGTAGGCGACGGGTCTTTCTGGAACAAACTCACATGTTGCATATTAGGATTTTGGAAGTTCATTCCTTACACAATCCGCGCTTACCTTATCGCAGTGCTTTATAGCTAACTCTACGAGCGCCCTGTTTATTGTTGAATGTAGCTTCCTAATAAAAGCCGCAATTGCCGAAGTGTTATCGAGATCGAAGTTGGATCCTTTCTCCGTATAATACCGCAATTCACAAATAGCTTGGTTCCAGACAGTTTTATAAAAGCTTGACAACACCAACAGTTTAACCTACAGCGGAAGCACTAGACCTAATCCTGCGCTCCAAAATGAGAAACCGTACCCTTTAAGTGCATCACTCGGTTGGCTTTTCAACTTTTTCTGAACGTGCTTTCTATTGGCGACCCAGAACCCGCTACGTGATCACCGCCGCGGGAGTGACGTCCTGACAAAGGTTCCCGTTTGTAAATTGCACACACATCTTGTTCTCAGACTGTACAAACAACACAGAGCTGGAATTTGTTAGGGTTAAAGAGACAGCCGGAAATGGTTTTTGGGTGCACTGTGAGTCTTTGATATATTAAGAGTCCATTCCATATACTTATCAGGCCTAGAGTCAAATTTCTTAATATATAGGTTCGTTCCGGTAAGTAGTCCTGTACTAGACAGATAGATTCTGCTTACGAATTCGCTCATGCAGCAGATATAAAACTGGCAAAAGTGGTAGGCTTCACCGTCCGTCTTTGCTAAGAGTACTTTCGCATCAAGCTTTGATCTGATCTTGTTAGGCAATGCCAACTTGCCCTGCGTGAAGTTTTTGGACGTTCGTCCCCGTGTATTAACAAGGTTGAACTGGTCCACTAATCTACAACGTTGTTTGCGACACCATCCCAAAAGCCCGATTTTGAATATCGGTTTGTACAACCTCGGTCGTGCCATACTAAAACTGCGCCTTAGGAAGTAAGTTCTAGCTTTTTGCACTGTTTGGTGGTTCTCTGGCGATTGTTTTTGGTTGGATAACTGTCTATCTTTTTGATCCACGTTCTCGGTTCAAGAGGACTTCTGTCATGAAAGTGCGCGCGATTACATACATCGCGCAACGCTACCTTCAAGCTGTTACGGGCCGACTTTAGTTTGGTCGTTGGCCAGACAAACCTACCTCTAGTTTAACGCACCCTAAATACATAAAAGCCATTCATTTTAATAGGGACCAGTTCGCTTATATATATATATATAT